>NC_045622.1:28328409-28631439 GCF_009829155.1 Mustela erminea
CCCATGACTCACAACAACCTGGAGACCATGTGAAGCAGCCACAGTGGTCCTACCACAATGAGTGTAGAAAATGCTGTTACCAGAAAGGAAACAAAGAGTGTGGGCAGCAAGACTGCTCCAGGGGGGCTTTGTCTCTTAGATGTATACCCTGTCACTTCAGATGTTGTAGGAAGGGAATGGTCTCAAAATCAGTTAAGTGCTAAAGCTGATTTTCACATATCCCAAAAAGCAAAGGCCTAAAACAAGGTTAGAAATATCACTATCGGGGGTGCCTGGATGGCTCAGTGGGTGAAAGCCTCTACCTTCGGCTCAGGTCATGATCTCAGGGTCCTGGGATCTAGCCCCGCATCGGGCTCTCTGCTCAGCAGGGAGCCTGCTTCCTCCTCTCTCTCTGCCTGTTTCTCTGCCTACTTGTGATCTCTGTCTGTCCAATCAATAAATAAAATCTTAAAAAAAAAAAAAAGAAATATCACTATCGGTAAAGGAAGAATTCAACATATGAGGGGACTTCACATGGGCTACATAGTGCAGGGAACATAGTACACTTCTCAATAAACCAAATTTTGATGAACGTGTATGCAAAAAAACACAAGAATCGATATATAAAGTAAAACAGGTAAACGGTTGGCATTATGAGGCAAAATTAGCAAAAATACTGTTGCAGGACATTGAAACATGTTAAGACATTAAAATAGTCCCTCCCCAAATTAAAAAAATAGAGAGGGAATATAATCATAGAATTTAAGAGGTTGAAATAAAATAATTTCCTTCATTACCGCTAGAAGAGGACCTTATTTTGATGTGCTCATGGACCATTACAAAACTTAAGCTAGGATCACAAAAAAAAAGCACCAATAAATTCTCTGTAGCAGAAATTACATGGGCCACATTTTCTGACCACACTAAAATAAGAAGAGAAAATAAGAACAATAATTCCAACAAATGAGCAAAAACAATCAAAGGGAAATTAAAAATCACTTACATAAATTTAAGATCTAAGGCAAAATAAAATTGAAGCAATTTTTTGAGACAAAAAAAAACTGATGTCAAAACTTATCAAAATATTGGCTTACAGATTTTAAATGGTTTACTATTAGAAAGGAAAATTTAATTAATAAGGTGAGCTTTTTGAAAAACTAATAAGAAAAATGGGGAGAAATAAAAATAAGCAGAACTAGAAATGACAGTTCGTCACAACAACAGATTTAGAAAGAAAAAAAATTAAAGATTTCTTTATTTATTTGAGAGAAAGAGAGAGAGGGAGAGAGAAACCTAAGCAGAGTCTGGGCTGAGCACAGACCCTGATACGGGGCTCAACCTCATAACCCCGAGATCACAAGCTTAGCCAAAACCAAGAATTGGCCACATAACTGCACCACCCAGGTGCCACCCAGGTGCCCCTAGAAAAAATATTTTTTCTAAACTATAAGAAGATGCTATATACAATTCCACAGTGAGAATTTGAAATTTCAGTTGAAATAGACTACCTATTGGAAAATCAAAAACTATTAAGGTTCCCTTTTAAAATAGTAGAACACTGGAATATAGCATGGTTATATAATTATTACCATGGTGGGGGGATCACTAAGTTAACCAAAAGGGCTGTGGGGCTTTGAAACCAAATAGTTTTGGACAATAAATTACGTAAAATTTCTTAGAAGCAGATACTTTCCATAAAAATACTTAGATGCACACACCCTGCTTTCTACCCTAAGTATGGAATAAGATAAACTGTTTTCCAATTTGTTTTATAAAAGTAACATGACACAGACTCCAACAAATCACAAAACATTGTACTAATATGAAAAATATTCACCAGAGACACTTATGAATATGGATGCAAAACCCTCATTTAAATATTAATGAATTAAATTGCATAGTATGTTTTAAAAAAACACTCATGACCGTCATTTCTGTGGTTTATTATTGAGAAATTGGTTAATCAAATCAATAGGTAATAGTAAACTCAATTGAGGTAAGCACAAAGCACAAGACACACTTTTCAACTGTTCCTTATTTTTTCAAAAATTTTAGTAAAATTTGAATGTAAAGATATCTCCTTAACATGATAGAAGATATGCATCTTAAACCAACAGCCGCCATCAGGCTTAAGAGGGAAGAGATTGAGGAGGAGAAGAAAATGAACAGGCTGGTTATCACTTCAATTATTCAACATCCCTGTGGAAGCCTAGCTGAGGCACCACCACATGAGCAAAATATGAGGAAGAGAAGAGACAGAATTATAATTAAGTCTCCTTAGAAAACCCAAGAAAATAAATTGAAAATCCCCCATGTTGCATCACCACTTCCTCATATCAGGGAGATCATATGATAGTTGTCTTTCTCCGCTTGCAACTAATAAGATAGTTGAACTCTGTTGTTGGATACAAATTTGAAAAAACATCTATCTGGAAATATCATTTGAAAATACATAATAGGAAAAAGTAACTACAATAGAAACATATCAGGGGAAAAAGATTAACTAAAACAAACGACTTAAGAAATATGGAAAGACTATAAAAATATAGAATTATAAAACTCTGATACCAAAAAGAAAACAGATCTGCATAGACAAGCACATGGCATTCCTGGAAAGGAAGAATGAATAATGTAAAGATGTTAATTTTTCCCCAATGAATGTGCATGTATGATGAAATTCCAATAAAAAACTCAACTTGATTTTTCTTCTTTTAGAACACGACAAAGTACTTTTAAGGTTAAGCTGGCATGAAAGCTAAGAATAACCAAGAGAATTTTGTAAAAGAGCAATAATAAAGAAGACTTGCCTCACCAGACATGAAATAGATTTTACAAAATCATTATGATTAAATCAGATTCTACGGATTCAATAATTGACAGAAAGATCAGTGGAAGAGAGGAAGTTTGCTTAGAATTAGACTCTAATACATTTACATCTAATTCTAGATGACAAGGGTAATGCAGTGGTAGGAAAGGGAAATGGTGGTGTGGAGAAAGCTTGAAATTCTGACGGGATGATGCAGGAGGTCTCACTGAGAAGGGAAATTCAGCAATGATTTAGAGAAGATGAAGGAGTGAGGAACGACCCACCTCTGTATCTTGGGGGAAAGTTTCTAGGAGGGAATAGCAGCTGCAAAGCCTCTGAGCTAATGTGTTTAAGGAAGAACTAAGAAATAAAGCCACCCCTCCTACTGGAGTTAATAAGCAGGGAATTAGTAGGAAATTGGGCCAGAGAAGCACAGAGATTGGCTGGGATCTGTTAGGGCATTATAAGATCCTTTCACTCCAAGTGAGATGGCAAGTCATTGGAAAGTACAGGACAGAAGCATGGCACGCTTTGATTTTCATTTTGAAATGATCACCCTGGATGCTCTGTAAAGAAACAATTGGCAAGATCAGTTGAAGGCTATTGCAGTGATCCAGCCAAGATACGATGAACAAAATAGCAGGTACAATCAACAGGATTTACTGAAGGAGTGGAAGTCAGATAAGAAAACAGAGAGTGTGGTCAAAAGTGGCTTTAAAGCATCTGTCCTGAGCACTGGAAAGATGTAGTTTCCATTAGCTGAGTTGGGATGACCTCATAGACAGCAGTTTGGAGAAAGAAAGCCAGGAATTTGCATCCAGTTAGAAATATTAAGAAATCTGTTATATATGTACTAGAGTTCAGAGGGAAAATTCAGGTTATAGGTATAAATTTAGTAATAAGAATATACAGATTTTATTTAAAACCATGCATCTGGAGTGTGTGGTTGGCTCAGTTGGCTAAGCATCTGCCTTTGACTCAGGTCATGATCCCAGAGTCCTGTGGTAGGCTCCCTGCTCAGCAGGAAATATGCTTCTCACTCTCCCTATGCCCCTTTCCCACCCCCACTCATGCATGCTCTCCTTCTCAAATAAATAAAATCTTAAAAACAAACAAACAAAAAAACATGTATCTGGATGAAATCATGGTATGCAGAGAGCTGTCCATGGACTGCGATCTAGGGCCTGTCAACACTAAGCATCAGAATCATAAGCAGGAATGACGAAAGAGACAATGAAGAGTGGCCAGTGAGGTAGGAGGTTGTGGAGGTGAATGTGTTGCCAAAGGATGCTGGGATCAGCAATGCACATGACACGGGCAGATCAACTGCATGAAGACTGGAAATCAACAAGCAGATCTCACTGGTGACTCTGAAAAGAGGTGTTTCAGTGGAAAGGTGGGATCTAACAGCCAACTGCCATAGGCTTATGGAAGAAAAAAAAAGAAGAAGAGAAAATGAAGTCTCTCAGTAGAGACAACTCTTTAAAGAGTTTTGCTTTAAACAGAAATAGGGAAATAGGGAACAAAGTGGAGCTGCTGGTAGGGTTAAACATTTAGGAAATAGAATTAAAATAAATCTTTGCATTAGTACATACTGTGAAGAATGTTCCAGATGTCTTAAATTAAATATAAAATAATACATTAAAGCACTTACAAGATAGATGAGTAACAACCTAACACTGTATGTCTAGTTTGCCAAATTGCTAAGAGAGAGAGAGAGAGAGAGGAAATTCCTATATTTTCTACACTGAGGATAGATTATCTTTGTAATTAGATGGGAATACACTATTCATTCCCCTAGTGTAAACTCCCTTTGTCCTCACCTACATGTCTTTGCTCATCCCGTTCCTCTACTTAAAATGTCTTCATATTTGACACATTTCTAAGTTTTGCCGAATTCCAAGTCCAGAACAAATGCTGCCTCCTCCATGAAGTGCTGTTCCTCAATCTTTCTTGCAGTTCTGAAATTAAACATTTATTTGTAACTTTCCTTTGGAAATTCATCCTTTTCTGTCCTGTATTGGTTACCTAAATATGGCAGACAATGTTCATTTGTGATTATAGAAGGTGGGGTTTGACCATTTGTCAAGCCTTCAAAGTTTCAACACCGATATTATACTTAAGTTTTGCTGAAGCCCAAACTTGAATCTACTGTTTCAAATCTTGTGTTAGAAGAAATACTAGTAGCTCCTGAGAACATCTGGGAAGGCCCTTGGCATCCATCTTTAAATTAATCTAAGTTTTTTTTTTTTCCCCCTAAGTTAATCTATGTTTATCTCCATACACATGCTAATAAGATGATAAAATTCTGATTCTCTCAAGGGTGGGGGAGGGTACAAAACCCAAAAAAAAAAAAAAAAAAAAAAAAAAAAAAACTTCCTAATAAGAAAATTATCTTCTATGAACATGATGAGAAAATGAGGAGATCCAATCAAGTGATGGCTATGGCCAGAAAATAGATTTTTTTTTAAATAAATTTAAGATTTCAGAAAATTCAGATTCTGCAGTTGCTCAGACATGAGTGATTCCACCACACGTTCTGTGTGGAAACTGAGAAAAGCAATTCATGAAACTATTTAAGCAAGCACTCTGGATAGTGCAAAAACCGCTCAAGTGAGAGATCCATGGTATAGAGTTTATGTTAATGGCAAAATTTATTTTAATGGTTTTATAAATTACTTGATTCCTTTATTTATAGAATCATTAAGGATCCAAAGAGGTCGCTTAAATTTTTCAGTTATATTTTATTGCATTTTATATAGGAAATTATATGCTATAGTAAGATTTATGAATATGGGGATTCTAGAAGGTTTCCGGGTGTATCCCTTGCGAATGTCAAGGATTTTATGAATGTTTATTAGGTCCTAGCAGGCATTTAACTCCCCTCTCTCATTTTACCTAACAGTGGTTTCCCCGAAGTAACTACACATCAGTATTCGTTGAGAGAAGGAAGGAAAGAAGAGAAAAAAGGAAGCTGTTCTCATTTTTATGTTGTTTCTCCACATTCTTGCATTTCTCCTGAGGTGAGTTTACTTAAGTAATGTCAGAATAAGTGAGGAATATAGAGTCTTTCTTCAGTTTCCATTTGTGGAATTATAACAAATAAATAACATCCTCATTCATTATTAATAGACATTCTAGAGATCAAAAAAGTAGGTTTCAATTTCCAATGAATAATTCTACTGGCAATTATTTGCAGTTTAAATAAAAGAAAAGGCATTTTATGTGGACGGCACAAACAGTGTATAATTAAAATTAAGTAACTGATTTTCATAAATAATGAAGATGGGAAATTATCTCTGTCTTCGTTTGCAAAGCTCCATTTCCAATTCATCCCCTGTGAAGAGGATTAACCACTTCCACTCTCCATGGGTGGGGAATACTGTGCATACTGCAGTTTTGTTACAAAAAGGTATAAGAAAAAGCCAATTTCAATGGCTCACATTTGAAAACAAAGGTACTGAACCTGTATAGCTTTTTTTTTTAATTCTAAGAGCTATAAATAGCATTTTCCAAAATACACATGCACACAATTATACACTCACTTCTACAACCACATACAAACATATACACAAAATACCTAATTGAAAATTGAGTAGCAGATAAATTTTAGAACTGGCAATAAATTGTTCATTTCTTGTAATTTAAAAAAAAAAAAAACTAACCCATCTATTATTGCAGCAAGAACAGTAACAAAATGGTTATATTGCTTATATCGTCTTTGTTTATATCATCATTTCCAAAAGAAGAAATAAAGAAAATAAGAAAGGACTAGGACCAGTTAGTAACATTAAGCGAATGAAAAGAGATGAAAAGCTTTGGGAATTCCATTTAGTTTATTTCTGACTTGGCACAAGGCAAGATGGAATATAACGAGGCAGTGGGTGGGGAATTGCATGGCCATCTCTAGTCCTTTGTTCCCTTAGCTCCACCCACTCTTCTTTGGATAGAATTCCCCTACTCTGAAAGAAGTCTGGACATGTATTAAAGTTATTATTTCCATTTCGTGTGAGTTCACTGTTTCACTCAATTCACCTTTCCTTTGGTCTTTAAGCTCACAAATGTGATCTTGAATTCCATCACAGTTAGGGAAGAGTTCCCACATTCCTGTGAGTGAGTGCCAGGCAAGATATGTCTGGTGGAAAGAATGCTTGTGAAGATGAAAGAGCATACAGTTACAGAAGTATGGACGTAGGACCCATTTCCACCATTTACTAGCTATGTACCCTTAAAGGAGTTACTAAAATTTTCAGTTCCGTTTAAGTGTAGAGTGAGGATAATAATAGAACCTAACTCACACAGTTCTTCTGAAGAGCAAGTGTAATACTTTATGTGAAATCCCTGGCGTGACTAAATGGTCCTAAATCCTTTCCCTTGTTATCACCCAGCAGTGTGTTGGAATGTTTTTCTATTTTGGTTCATTAATACATACTCATGGCTTTATTTCTTTTCATCTAAGTCTAATGATTGTTCAAGTTTTATCACATCTATTTAATTTATATGATGTTATATTTCTCTGACTATAAATCAATATTTATATACTGTTAACTGATAATGTTGCTTAATGACCAGGGCCCAAATCATAGCATGTTATGTATCAGCCAAGCCTAATACTGCCATGAGATAGATATGGGGAAAGATGCAGTCTGCATTATCTGCCACAGACAAAAGCCATGTCAATAATATCTGTAGGGGCTGTGATGAGACAAAGAGCAAAAGCCACTTCTACCTTCTTTCTGGATATCCCCTTTTAGCTCCTTCCTGAGAAATCAACAGATACTGGAGTCCACGGTGTAAATGACTCCATATCACATGCATTTGAGAAATTATGGGTCCATCTATAGAGAATCCCAGGGGAGATAATTAGTGCCTGGTATATATTTCCTTTGGAGATTTATCACCTCTCACCAAGTGGTTTCTTTTTTCCCCCTTTTTCAAATATCCAAGATAACCAGAACAGATCACTTAGCATTTATTAAATATACCATGAACTTCAATACATTTCAACTATTCACTCTTCAAGGTATTCAACTATGAATACCTCCCTAATCTCCCCTTCTGACACCCACCCACATTCTCTCACTGAAAACTTCCACTTACCCCTAAAGAAACAACTCAAAAGTCATCTTATCTATGAAATAGTTCCCAATATCTTCCATAATAGAAGATTTAGTCACTCTTTCACCTTTTTACCCATGATTCTTTTTCTATTATTAAGCATTTTTTGAAGTATATACCAAGTGAACTTGACTCTAGAAAGAAAGGATTCAAATCTTACACATTCTTTTAAGACCCATGCTCCTTCCCAGGAAGGTGTCAGTTACATAACAGGCACTCAGTAAATATTGAGGAATGGATAAAGGAATGACTTTCTACTTTGAAAAAGTTAGAAAATCTATGCCCCTGCTCTTTAGAGGAAGAGTATCTCAAACAGACGACACTGAAGTTGATCAACAAGTTAAGCCTGAACCATGTGGGTTTACCCTTTAACCCTTTGCAAATCCTGTTGAGTGACAAGAAACATATGTGGAAGTGGAGAGAGAAAGGTCATAGAGTACTGAGAAACAAGAGTTGTAGCAGTAGACCACAGATTTTGATTCATTCTCTAAACAATAGAAAGCAGATAGAATTAGAATTAACAACAACAAAAAAAGATGTCCCATAAACCATGAATCCAAAATACATGACTCATGAAGAGAAGACTTTGGAATGAGACATGCAAGAAGCTCTGAGTGCGTAGTTTATAGAAAAAGCGTGCAGAGGGTGAATAAGATACGTGCATAAGATCACTAAGGCTCTTGGTATCTCTACCTGTATCTTACACTTTTACTTCTACTCAGCAGAGCTACCTGGTATTTGTACACTGAAAAACAGTTCATGTAGACACTAAGCCAAAGTGGCACAGAGAAATTGAGACCTAGGGGATGGGTTCTCTTGGGATGGATGGTATTTGTACCCAATATCAAACCCTACCTGTCATGTCACACTCAATAGCACAACATTAGCCTTTCCCCACAGTCACATGAACCAAAACAATCAAGAAAACATGGCAACAGACAAAAGAGTAAAAAAGAAAAACACACAAAATCAGGACTCACACATCATTTGAAGGAAACCAACACACATTCAAAAAGTACTTAATGGAACAAAGATGAAGATTTTAAATTATGTGAATGTCCTTAAAATTACTTTAGAAAATATGAAATCTTTTTATTTTAGTTTATTTTATTATTTATTTGTCAGACAGAGATCACTAGTAGACAGAGAGAAAGAGGAGGAAGCAGGCTCCCTGCCGAGCAGGGAGCCTGATGCAGGGCTCGATCCCAGGACCCTGAGATCATGACCCTGAGATCATGACCTGAGCTGAAGGCAGAAGCTTTAACCCACTGAGCTACCCAGGCACCCCTGAAATCTTTAAACAGAAACTATTACATCTTGGGACAAAAAATATGATCTTCAAAGTAAAATAAATCCTAAAACATGTAGCTGAATAACTCAGTAAGCTGGAAAACCAAACTGAGGGTTTCTCCTAGAAAACATCATAAATAAAAAAGAGAGAAAAATAGAAAGCATAAGAGAATTAAAGGAATAGTTTTAGAAAAGAGGAATGAATAGAAAGATCAAAGAGCATTGAAGTTTACTTCGAGCTGAATAAATACACAGCTCTCCTGATAAGAGGACCTACCTTGTGATGAAAAGATGCATTTTAAGTTCTACCACTTTAAACATTGTGGTGAAATGTCAAAACATTAAACATAAAGAAAAATCCTGAAAAGTTCTAAAGTGAAAACAATGGATTATTTACAAAGATATGGGGATTAAATTCACCTTCCATTCTCAATAGCAACACTGGATGCTAAAAGAAAATGGGCCCCATGTTGTTTGTTCCTTTGAACCCAGACTCTATTTTCTGTCAAACTTATATCAAGTATGCGGACAAGATGAAAATTTTGGATCTGCAAAGACTTGAAACTTTTGCCACCCACAAATGTATCTGAGAAAAATTGATGAAAAGATAATCCAATAAAATAAATAACAAAACCAAGAAAAAGGATACCAGAAAGAATAACGATCAAAGAGAACACTAAAAGTTACAGTTGGGTTAAATCACTATTGATGCTTGATGTTTTAAAAAAGTATAAAATAACCATCTGGAACTAACATCCCAGATGTTCTCAACACGGAGTCTGCCAGAGAGGGTAGTGGGAAGTGCAAGAACACTAGAATTTTACTCTTACATAAGAGGAAGATATAAGTACTATGCTATTGACAGATTGTTGAAGCTGTTAAAAATATGCATAACCCTAGAGAAATAGACATATAAATTTCAAATTTCTAGGGAGGAAATTTTATGGAACAAAAAATATATATATATACATAGTCAATTCAGTAAAGGGCATGATAGAAAGAAAAAAAAAACAGTAAAATCAAGGTATATCAGCAATTGCAAAAAAGTGTCATTTTAAGGTCTCTGGAAAAAAATAGCTAGGTACATGGAGACTACAACAGGCTCACTGAAATTAAAAGACAGAACGGATTTTTCTTTAAAGGGTATACAGATATTTACTAGGTAAATGGCAATAAAATTATCTTAAATGGCATAGTATAGCGAAATTAACAACAGAAAATGGAATACGGTAGAAAGTATTTAATAGGATAAAGTAGATACTTAGAATTAATAAAATGTAATCTAATTAGATGAAATAGTCATTAACTTTTATCCATCTAGCTGCAAAACTAAATATGCATAAATGCATGAGTATGTATGTGTGTGAAGCAAAATCTGATGAAAACACAAGGAAAAACTGAAAAGTCTTCAAACATAGAAGTACCTTTAACCATGCTCCTTTCAATAACTGGTAGATCAAGTAGAAACAAAAGAGGAATGGACACTGGAGATCTCGAGAGAGAGAGAAGACGGCAAGGTTGAGGGCAGCAGAGAAGAAGAAAAATATGTCCTGGGAAAAGACAACTTATCCTAGTCACTTGACAAGGTCTGGAAAACTGAATACATGAACAACAGTAGAAAAATGTTTATGAATTTCTCAAAAGTTTCTTTTTTTCTATAATGATAGCAATATCTTCTAACAAACAAAAATAAAGAGGATTGAAAAACGACTCTGAGATGAGTTTACAAAAACATTTCAACTGTTTCAGAAATTAGGAAATTGTGTCAGCCAGACTAACTCCAACACCAAAACCAAGCAAAAACTACAAAGAAAAAATCAAAGGGGCAATTTCATTTTTCTAAGACTCCTAAATAAAATATGAGCAAATTAAATTCAGTTATGAATTAACAGACTACGGTATCATGACAAGCCAAGTTTAACTCCGGAATGCCAAAATGGTTCAACATCAGGAAAGCTATTAATATACTTAAGTATGATAATAGATTTAAAGAGAAACCTAATATAATCATCTTAATAAAAACTGAAAAGCATTTGATAGCACCTAACAGCCTTGTTGAGCAAACAAACTTTTTGGCAAGCTGAAAATAGACGAGAATGTCTTCAATGTTACAAAAGCTTTATACAGAAGCCCACAGCAATTATATATAAGATGACTCACTAACAGCATTCTTATTAGAGTTAGGGGGAAAAGAAAGATTCTTTTCAACACTATACTGCAGACCTAACCACGAAAATGTCAAAGTAAATATGTAAATGATGTAAAGATCATAAAGGCATCTATAAAATTGTCATAATTTTCTATGGTATGATCTTCCACCTCTAAAGCAATCATGGGATTCTACAGACAGAACTATTAGAATAAGAAAGTCCCATAAGATGACAGACAAATCATCACATAGAAAAATCAATAACAATCTTACATGCTAGCATACAGTATAAACTAGAAAACATATTTATATACACACACATATATACACACGCACACTCAGACTATTAAGACATTTGGAGAAAAAATGCCCAAGAATAGCATAGAAGTTTTGAAAAGAAAAAATTAGAAGTCACTTGCTCTATCAATTTACTATCTAATAGTGAAAAAAAAAAACATAAAACTATTGTAGTGGGGCATCTGGGTGACTCAGTTGTTAAGCGTCTGCCTTCAATTTGGGTCATGGTCCCAGGGTCCTGGGATCAAGCCCCACACCCAGGTCCTCACTCAGCAGGAAGCCTGCTTCTCCCTCTCCCACTCCCCTTGCTTGTGTTCCCTCTCTCGCTGTGTCTGTCAAATAAATTTTTAAAAATCTTTAAAAATAAAAACTATTGTAGTAAAGACAATTGGACTATTGATTAAAAAATATAACACAATTTGAAAATTGAGAAACAACTCCATCGGTATATAAGCATTTATGGTATGTACAAAGATGTCATTTTAAGTAAGTACAGAAAAAATGCATTATCCATATAAATGTTTCTGAGAAAATAAATAAAAGAACTTTTATATACTATATACAAACAATAAATTTCAGAATTTCAAAAGGATTAAGGAGCTAAATATTCTGTGTGTATGTGTTTGTGTGTGTGTGTGTGTATGTATGCCTTTATGATTTTTTTCCCCCAAACTCTTGGTTGGGGAGGTTTCCCTGAGTAGACATCAATAGCATAAGTCACAGTGGATAAGGCAGACAGATTTGATTAAAATAAAAACTAACTTCTGTAACTTTATAAAATAGTATAGCAACATTACAGGACATATGAATATCTCTGAAAGATATCTGCAACATAAAATCAAACAATAGTTTAATATTTGATATTATATGTGTATAGAGATAACATATTTTCAAATTTTTAAGAAAATGTTGAAGCACCTAATTTCTATTAGGAGAATTATGTTACAAAGTATTTCTTGTAAGATTTTCAACTGGTCCATAAATATGTGAAAATGATAAAGCCCTACTAGAATCCATAAAATACTAATAAGAGCAATGAGTGTACCTAACACTTGTGGAGTGGTTGCTACTGGCCCATCACTCTGTGGGTTTGCCCTGGACAGATTATGGAAGCTGTACCCAGGCTTTGTGGGGCAGGTATGCTCTGCACTGTAAAGAGAAGAAAAAAAGATGCAGAGGATGGAAAGAACTTGCCCACAACACATGGTTAGTTACGGGGCCGTTTGGATTTGAACCAAGTCAGTCTGGCTCCCAAACTGGTTCACTGCTGTGCCATGTTTCCCCCCCTCTCCCATTTATCGAATTGGTACTATTCTTTTAAAAAGATTGGTAATAGTCTTTGTTATGAAGAATGGAGGAAAAGTTTTATTTTCAAACATTCTTGGTGGAGGTGTAAATTGATAGTCCCTTTTTGAAGGGCAGTGTGGCAGAGTCTTTAAAAGCATTTTAAAGCATACCATTTGACCCCAGAATTCCACTTTTAGGAGGTTATCATTAAGGAATAGTTGACTTATGCAAAAAATGTTTGAAAAAGAATGCTATGGCAGCATTAGTGATAGGAGTTGAAACTGAGAATCAACGTATCTGTCAATAAATACGCTTCTGGTGAGACAATTTGGTGACTATCTCTATATAATAAAACAGCATTTGTCTTCTAAGAATAAAGTAGGCTTATAAGAACTGATAGGAAATGACTGCAAAACTTACTGACCTATTGGTCCCAGAAAAAAAGCAAATTATAGAAACAAACCTATTCAGGTTTTTTAAAATAATGAAAGAACAGAAGGAAAGATGGATGGAAGGAAGGGAGGGAGGGAAAGCTTTGTGTGGGAGTGACTGTGTGTGTGTAATTGCCTAGAAAAGGAATTAAAAAGACGTACACCAAGAATTTTCCACTATGACCAGTGGCTCCTGCTGGAGAAGCAAACCAAAGCATGTGGGGTCAGAAGACAGAGAGGAAGAAGATAAACATTAATGTATACCGAATATCAATAGCTATTCCTTGACTCTTTTACAATGAGAAGATGCTCCTGTCATGGAAACAACAAGAATGCAAAGAAAAATAAATAATGGAACGTGATAAAATTGAAATCGAATCCATAGACAACATAAATAAGATTAAAAAAAAAAAGCTTTAGGCAGCATATTATTGACATAAATCACCCCGATTCAGGGTCATGGCAAAGATATACAAAATTTGGAACATAAATGTGATCTATTGAAGTGGAGGTCCAAGGTTAACTCTTTAAGAAAAAGAGTCCAAATCAATCTATTATACAAACTTCACAATATCTTCCTATTTGAGGAGAGAGATGGGTTCTGTGTTGAGTGTTTTTTATGTGGTGCCAGATCATTTTGCTAAGATCTCTTGGCAATTCAGCGGAGTTTTCAGATTTCCTCTCATTTTACCCACATGAAGCTGCATCCTTAACACAAGATTGATCCTGAGTTAATTCCACAGACAGATGCAGCGGTAGCTGTGGCAGAAATAACTTTAGATTTCTATTCTCTTTTCCTTGTTAAAACATGCACGGCATTGCTCACTACAGTTAATCAGACTCACAACACTTCATCCTGGGTGAAAATAATAGGCCCCATTGTACATTAGTAACCAGGTTACACTGCCTTTCATTGCTGCAGTTAACACCTATTATTTCTCCCCACACTGATATTCCGAATCAGGATCATTCAGCTCTGAAGTGGGTTAAGCATTTGTGTGTGCTGCACTTCTTTTGTGAGAAGCAGGAGTTCAAGGTTGCTGAGCCTCTTTCTCAGCTGATGAGCTGCCTGCAAAAGCATCAGTGTGGATATCCACAGTGGACACTCTGTATTTCGAAAGGAAGCATTGGGTGTCTTATTAACATGTTGTCAGGGTGCAACCTGCCTGGGACTCAGAAGAAGGATCTTGACACCCAGATACCAGCTTTCCTGTCCATTTTTTAGGAGGAAACCCTGAGAGTGAGGGAGACACCAAGCCTCTTCTAAATGCTTCTGTATGCTTCAAGAGGTAGAAATAGGAGCACAAGGAGGAGGTATGTCCTTCCTCCTGCTGCCCCGAAGCATGTACAAGCAGAAAAGCCATGGGGAATAAAAAGTGCAGGATTTAATATGTTTTTATTAGTCAATATACTAGTCACTTGGTGACTTAGAAAAAAAAAAATTTCCTGCTTTCAACAAGTTTAAAGCTATCAGAGTAAAAGTTTTAAAAAGTTAAACATGTCTCTCTGTAAATATTAAGTGAGCACATATCAAAGATTTAACTCATTGATGAGAGAACCAGAAGAAGGTAAAACTAGTTCACAGAGGACTTGAGAGACTGAATTAGTTATATATATATAGGCTCTGAAAACATGTTAGACAAGATTGCTAAATTACATATAAAACCAGGTAAAGTCTGACAGGGTAATGAAACCACAACTTCTTAGGTTCTCTCTTCTTGCTCTGGACAAGAATAATTTGTCTTGATATCAGTTTTATAGAAGTTAATATTTACCCTTACAAAGTGATAAAATATCCTAATCAATAATAAGTAGCAGATCAAAGAGTCATCCCCGTAGAGAACTAGATCAACTTTGGGCAGCCTAATGGACAATGTTCAGTCATGACATTGAAAAAACATGCAGTCATGCTTCACTTATTTATAATGTCAGTACTGTGTTTCCTATACAGCTATGTTCATGACAGTCTTTGGACGGTGAATAGAGATTACTATATGCATCTGTAGAATTACAACATGTTTTTTCCCCCAGGATTCCTATGTGGAAGCCCTAATTCCCAATGTGATGGTATTTGGAGGTGGGGTCTTTGGGAAGTAATTAGGTTTAAATGAGCTTATGAGTGTGGAACCCCCAAGATAGGATTAGGGCTCCTTTAAGAAGAGACATGACAAAGATCTTCTGTCTCTCTCTCATAATCTCTCTCACTTTCCCCGCATGGGGCCATGTAAAAATAGCACCAAGAGGATGACCATCTGCAAACCAGAAAGAGGGCTTCATCAGACACTGAATCTGCTGGCACCTTGATCTTGACTTCCCAGCCTCCAGAACTGTGAGAAATAAATGTTTCTTGTTTAAACCACCCAGTCTATGACATTTGTTGTAGTAGCTGAAGCAGACTAAAACAAAGAGTAAGAAAAGATATCAAGAAATGAGGATGTTCAGGTCTTTCTTCCTATACATGTGCAGGTCAAGTGACAAAAAGTCAGTATTGTGTAAGCATTAAAGGCAAGAGTTTAGAACTCTGCAGACTGGGGTTAACTCTCTATTCTACCACTTTTTAGCTAAATATAATCTAAGACCCAGTTTTCTCATCTGTAAATGGAAATAATAGCGCCTGCCTCAAAGAATACAAGTGAGGAGGAAATGCGATAATCCAAGCAAAAAAGTGTTTTACCCTAGGCTGCCTAGCACTTACTAAATAGTTTTTAAAATGTTGTAGCTATTGTTATACTTTGCAACCAAGTCCCATCACCATTCATAGTCTGGAGAATATGGTCAAATTTAAATTAAATTAGATTCAACTTGGGTAAAGGAGGGAAACTCACAAAATGATAATTTTTCAAAGTGTAATTTACCCCATGGCTAAAAAGTTGTCCTGGAATTGGCTTTCTATGCATTCCAGAGTAGATTTTAAACAGATTGACTCTAGGATTATAGTGTTACGGTTCTTTCTCTGAGGAGAAAAGGAGAAGTGAGAGTTGCAGTAGTTAAATGTAATGTTGGTATGAGATATAAAAATTGATTAGGATGATAGAAAGAAGGGCTTGAGTGAGAAAAGTAGGGTGGGACACCCAAGACTGTTTAAAAAGTCAGATATGACTTAATCTTAGTGATACGTCTGTGATTTTATGATCTAAAAGGAGCTGAAAATAACTATTCAACCTACCTCACAGGATGGTATAAAGATAAAAGAAATAAAGGGAGGAAAGCTATAAAAGTATATTCTTCTCATTCAGCTAATAGGATTCTTACCTTTTTACCCTGCTTACTAGGTCAGTGGGAGGCCAGGAAACTCAAGCATTCCACTCTGAGCTACACAATGGTTATGAGATTTAAACATCTCTTTGACAAGAACAAGAATCCCCAATCTCCCTTCAGCCTTTTTATAGTCAGTTTTCTGGGTGAGAGAGCAATGGACACAGTCTACAAACTTCGTTAATTTGCATCAACATGTTCTCCTGGACAAAGGTTAGGTATGTGCAGATTTTTAAAAATACCCTTGCTATATATTTTTAAACAATTTCATTCAAGTATAAATTGCATACCATAAATTGACCCAGTTTAAGTACAACTTAAAAGATTTTTAGTAAATTTCTAGAGTTGTACAATGCAGCTTTAGAACCATTCTAACACCCCAAAAAATCTCTATGTTTCCCAGTTGTTGTTACTCCCAATTTCCACTCCCAGCTGCAGGCAACACTAATCTACTTTTTTTCTATAGATTTGCCCTTTTTGGACCCTTTGTAAGAAATGGAATCACACATTTTGTCATTTGTGTCTGGTGCCGCTTATTATCCTTCAAAGTAACTCTACACTCAATGTGAGACTCATGACCCCAGGATCAAGAGTCACATGTTCTACTGACTGAGACAGCCAGGCAACCCTCTGGTGCCTTTTATATAACATAATTTTTTCAAGGTTTATTCATGTGTAAGCATGTTTTAGTAGTCTGTTCGTTCTTATTGTTGAATAATACATTGTAAGGAATACCACACTCTCCTTGCCCATTCCTCAATTGATAGAACTTGCATTGTTTACAATTGTTGTTTAGAATGAATAATGCTTCTATGAATTTCTGTATAGAAGACTTTTTATGGACATCTATTTTCATTTCTTTTGGGTAGGACCTAGGAGTAGAATTGCTGTATGGTAAGTTGATGCTGAAGCTTTTATTAAACTGCCAAACTCTCAAAATAGCCTTACCATTTCACATTTCTACCAGCAATGTATGAAAATTCCAATCTCTCTACATCCTTGTAAACTTTTGTTATTATCTTTTTTGATTGAAATGCCATGTCATTGTGTTTTTAATTTGCATTTTTCAAACGCGTAGTAATGTTAAGCATCTTTGCATGTGCTTCTATACCATTCAAATATTTTCCTGGAGAAATATTTGAATCATTAGTCTAATTTTAAACTGGATTGTTTGTCTTCTTATAATTGAGTCATAAGTGCTCTTTATTTACTGTGTACCAGTCTTTTATTGGATATATAATTTATAAATATTGTCTCCTTAACTATGACTAGTCTTCTCATTTTCTTAATGGTGTCTTCAGAAGCTTAAACGTTTCAAATTTTGAAAAGTCCATTTTATTATTCTTTCTTTTATGAATAGTGTTTTTGGTATCATATCTAATAACTGTTTTCCTAATCCAAGTTCATGAAGATTTTCTTCTATGTTTTATTCTATTTTTTTATAATTTTAACTTTTACATTTAGGTCTGTATTTTATTTTTCACTACTATTTGTTCATAGTGTCAAGCAATAGTCAAAATTAATCCTTTTTACATGTGGATATCCAATGGTCCAACACCATTTGTTGAAAGATTATCCATTACATATTAAATTACCTACGCACCTTACTGAGAATCAATAGAACATACTACAAGGATTTTTTCTGGATTCTATATTCTAGTCCATGAGTCATATGTCTAAAGTTGCACAAGCATTACCTTCTCTTGTTTGTTGCAGAAATTTTCAGTGTTTTTAGCCCTACATCTTGAATATCATCACCTAGAGATCCAAAAATGTAAAAAGGAATGTTTGTAACCTGTACTTTGTATACATAATCCATAATATCAAGATGATCACTATGAATAGTTATACTTCCAAATTTGTACTATATTAACACATAAAATATAGTACTATTGACAAAGGAACCTATGCACCTGATGAATTTTCTAGATTAAATCTACAAGTGTGGACAACTATTAGCTTATTATCATGTATAATTCATCTATAAAGACCTTATTTCTAAATAAGGTCACAATGTGAGATTCCAGGTGGATATTAATTTGTTGGGGAGGAGTGATATTCAACCTAGTCCAGGCCTGTGATGATAATCCCATTGTCCCAACCTATTAATTATCTAGCCAGAGAATACATGACTCACTTTCAGCCAGGGAGATTAAATGGCTATCTGCTGGGAGATGTGGGGAAAATGTGTTCTATTTCATTAAAAAAAAAAAAAGAGAGTACAGGCACAACTTTTATGCTTTCCTGTCTCTGAATGTTGTCACATGAAGATGTAATACTGAGTTGAGGCAGTCATCTGTGGCTATAAGGAGAAAGCCAGGAGCAGTGTACGGTGGCTGATAGTTTCCATCATGGAGATGCTGAATTAACCAAATTTGCAGATTCCTAACTCTGGGATTCTTGTTAGAAGAGGCAATAAAGCTCTTATTGATTAAGCCATTGAATTCAGGTTTACTATTTTTTGCAGTCAAATCATCATAACTATTCTACCATACTTTTTCAGAAGATAACAACTAGAAGCCCCAGTGGCTCAGGAAGCTGTTAATCTGCCCTCCAGCAATAGAAGACACGACAGTACAAATCCATTTTCTTTTCAAATTTTCTCACTTTGACACTGATTCACTGAGCAAAAAGCCTATAACTAACCTTTCAAATTTAATGCTGGGATATAATATGGAGGCTGGGCAGAAAGAGCCTTGGAACACTCTGTGGGAATGGCAACATTCTCTTAGAAAGATGGGACCATCCAGGCAGAAAAGAAAGAAAATAAAATGAGAATTATAAAATAAAGAGATTGCTTCCTTCTCTCTGATAACTTAGGAGACTAACTTGTATAGGCAGCAATTTCTGTATCCTGTAACTTCCACAGGTTGAAAGAGAAAGAGATCACAGCTGTAAGCAGAGGTGGATAGTACACAGGCAAAGGGGAGAGGTGGTGGTTAGATGGGAGGTAAAATAGTTGTCCTGGATAACTGTGGTGATAGAGTGAGGCACTGGGGATGCTGACTATGAAGCATGCATGTCAAAGGTCTAGTATGCCAGTCCAGGTAACAAGAGAAAGCACTGAATATACAGCATATATTCTTTAAAAGTATGTCATATAGTATGTGTTCTCCATACTTAAAATATACACACAGTGTAAACGTTAAATATACAGCATATATGGTTATGCAATCTATGAAATAAAAATGCATGTTATATAAAACTTTCTATATTTTTATACATACTTTATTTTGTATGCAATTAGGGAGGACAAAGTACTATCAAACCCAAATAACTTATAAAACTTACTCTTAAGATAAACAACTTTAAGAAAATTAATTCTTCATTTTTATAATGGAGGAATAGCTTCTATTTTATTTACCTTTACACAGATAATAGCTGTCAAATCTGGACACACATACATATATACATACAAACAATTAAATCAAGGGGAGAAAAAAAATCCCACATTACCTGAGGGCAATGTCAACCAAACAAAAGTAAGGAAAACCTGAGAATAATTTACACTTATAAGAAGGGAATGGAATGGCACTGGGTAAATTTCCAATATTTTATGAACTTTTGCCTGAAGGTAGTCCCAGTCAGCACCAAATGGCATTACTAAACCTCAAAAGAATACCTGCAATTTTACCAATAGAGTTTGAAGTGACCACAGCAAGTACAAATTGAGAAGAGAAATTCCATAAAAGAGATATCCACAGAGAGAGTCCTAAATCCTGCATTTAAAAAAAACTTATTAAATCTCTAGCTTATCCCCGAACTCCTCATGTGCAGGGAAGAATATAAGCCACCCAGCTAGGCTAAAAAGACTAAACAATGATGTTTATTGCTGCTCACTACAGGAGAGACAGTTCCGAGTTTGAATCTCACCAAATGGACTACTTGGTAAAACAAAAAATCAATACATTCAGAGGAACACAACAGAAGTTTTGCACAAGTCACAATGTACAGAATATGATAAAAATTACTAAACTACAAAGAAACAGAAAAATGTGACCCATAATGTAGAGGAAAGGTAATCTATGAAGACCAAATCTATGACAGCACAAATGACCAGGACACGAAAAGCAGCAATTATTACTGTGCTCGAGAATAGAAAGGAAAATGCATCAACAATGAAGAAATATCAGCAGAGAAATAAAAAAAACTATAAAAATGCACAATGGTATTATTTTAATAATCTACTTTATTTTTTTTTAATAATTCCACAACTATTTTCTTTAAAATAAAAAATCTTGGAAAGCTGGTCACCATGTATTAACTTGGAGCTTAAGTAGCTCAAAGAGTATGGTAGCAGAGAGTCTGGTAAAAAGAGATTATTGCACACTGAATCAAGAAAATCAAATCTTACTACAAAAATCTCTTTATGTTATTGAGTGAGACATTTAATCTCCATGGACCTTGTGTTTCTCTATCAAAATGTGAGGTTGGATCTGAATAATCTCCAAGGCTTTTGCTAAATATCTAGAGGTGATTTGGTAATATTCCCCAAACTAATTAGAATAAAAGTTAAGACCAACATATAGGTCTTATAGGTACACAAACATTTGAACTGGACAAAAAAAAAAAAAACAGAAAATCTTAACCAAATATATATCATTTTCAGTAAGTTCCAGCCCAGATACCAGTTTATCCAGCAAAGACCCTGTCATGAGAAAGGACTTCAAGGAGCATTGGACTAGATGTTACAGTTGAGAATGAACATATATATCACTTATCTCCCAATCTACATTAGCAGAATTACATTTGAAAATCAAAACTCATATTACACCGAGTTCTAACAATTCCTGAAACATCACATTTTCTTTATAAAGTTTCTCCTGTGAAGCCCATCAAAAACAAAGTGGGTGGTGACTGAATTGAAAATTTAATCAGAATGAGGTTCTGTTATGAGTGTATGCATTTTAAAAACCTATTTATCTAATGTACTGTAAGCACAGAAAAGGAATTTTAAAACTTTTGATCAGATAGTAGAATGTTAAACTCTGACAGGGGAAAAAAGTATTTATAATTTATTGCTTTGCTTTTCCCTTTTATAGAGAACAATTATTTATTTAATTTCTCTAGAAGTTTGTTTTTTCTACTCTAACAAACAAGTGTCAAAAATGAAGACAAGCCAAATATATAGATTGCTTAAAAACGGATGTGTATTTTAAAACTTCACTGTTTTTCATTTCACTGTGCTGAGCTGACAGCCCTGGCTATCCTCAGGGAATCTGTGGGCTGGTGTTGGGTGCACCAGCTTTCCAAACACAGCTCAGCCACAATTTCTCACTTCAGTCCAGGGCACTGCTCACCAGCCCTGAATCCTCAAAATGTTCTTTTGATGACTGTTTCCAAACATGGCATAAGCTTTGCCACAGATAAGAGACCTATATGTCCACAAGTAACACAGAAATAAATCATACAGATGGAGATAAAAGAGGGCCAAAATAAATATGAATGTTTGGGGACAGAGCTACATATGAATTCAAACACACAGGTTGTCTAAAGTGATGATATTGATGAGAATGTGGATGTAGATGAAAGGAAATCCATCCACACAAGAATCTAGTGAAAGGAAAAAGGAATTTATGTCTACTGTGGTTTCACAGAGTCACATAATCTTAGATTTGGAAGGAAATTTAGAAGCCATCTAATCCAACTATATTCCCAAAACAAGAATCCTGAAAATTGGCAGTTCTTAGTATTTTAGGAATTTATACCAGAAGAGCCAAATTAAGGCTCACTAGTTACCAGGGTAATAAAAATTACAGAGCTTTGGAAATCAAATTTTATTTACTTATTTTTTCTCCAAATTGCCTCATGGTTCTGAATTCTGGATTCTAAAGATTCATCTTCAACATATTTACACATGTCCCAGACATGAATTACCATAAGTGTGTTGTTAATCCATTAGGCTCATCAATGGCAAAATATTATAGGTCAGTATGTTCTTAGCCTTATGCTGCTGTTTGTGAGAGATTTTAAAAGGTGTGGATGGTTTCTGCCCTAAAGAGATTCATAATTTTTGTTTAGCACCGAAATAAATATGGTCAAGTACAGAAATGCTGTTAATTTTTTTTCCCAGTCAAAATTGCTAAAAATACTAGAAAATTGGATTGATATTTATTGAGTATTGACTGAATACTGGAAAAGGTTAGAGTTTTAGAACTATTTAGCTGGGTGAGTATAAGCCTGAGGTAAAATTCAATTATTCTCTAATATATTAAAATTGTTTCAAATAAGATTCTAATCAATTATTATGAATTTAATCCCAGAAGATAGAATAAAAGAAAACAAAAGGTGTATAGGGGAAGAAAACAAAACTGTATTCTGATTATAAATGTGATAGAAGAGATTATATATGACCTTTTCATGATCTCTTTGAAGAACCTTAAGAATAGATCAAACATTTATTTATCTTGAGTGAATTGAGAGAAACACATCCTGATGACAAAGATGTCATTTGTCAATGATCAACATCTCCTTCCTTGATGTTATAAAAAGAGAGATGGAGTAGACCAGAGTGGGGTAAAGGAATGAATGACCCTTAAGGGTTCATATGTTTTCATCACTTATGTGAAGAGAGGGAGGAAGTAAGTAAGAGGTCAAACCTCTTTTTCCCCCCTTCTTTATTGGGATTATTTATTTTCAACCTTGAAAGCTTGCATTACTAACTAACAATATAGTCTCATTTGACTTAATGGACACAGTCTTAGACCCAAAGCTCATTCATCAAAATCCAAAGTTTGTCTTGCCTCCTTTGTTAGCTAAAAAACACTTTTCTCATGAAGAGACAAAGTTATCTATTGATTTTTTAAAATTCAGAGTAAAATATTCTTGTCAATGTGTATTCTAAACTATCTCTTTCATTGCTACCAGACCACTACATACAGCCTCAACCTTAGAACAGGAAATATTAAAAGAGGTTAGTGTGAATTCTTATATTCTTTATTTAAACCCAGCTTTCTTTTGAAAGGCTCTGTTTTCAGAAGTTCCCATTTTATTATTGTGATTCCTGCATCTTCCACTTCTTAATTATATGCTAAATACAACTTGGAAGTTGCCTTCACATCTAGTGAATGTTCTCACTTGGGAAAATCGAACTGCAACAAGGTTTTTGACAGTATGTACATGGTACAATTTAAGGATGTCACAAAACCCATCTCTCCATTCAGTTGCTTAAAATAATTCTCCAGTTTACTCTCAGTGTTGCTTCCCTTTCTAACTGCCCCCAGAAAACAGTGAGAAATAGGTTTACAATTAGAAAAAGTAATAACAACAATAATTAATAACTGTTTCCTATATTCCAGGTACTATGCAAAATTGCGTTATAGGAGTGATATCAGCAGGATGATAGACTAAGAATATGTGTGCCCTTATTGTCCCACTGAAAATTAATAAAAACAACTATAGACTGACTAAAATAAATATACCACCTCTGAAAACTACTCAAAGATCTATGGCAACAAAATGAATGCCTAATCAAGAAAAAGCCACATTGATATGTATGAAATTTCATTACATTTTTGACTCATGTTTGCTCCACTTCCTTCCTTGGCTAGTGTAGTTTCAAAGAAGTTGCTCAATTCCTAGTTTCTTCCCTAGGTCTGGTAGAAACAGAGAATTAGAACATAATTACAATGTTCTACCTGTCTGTGGGCTGTCCAAAGGAAGTGATGACATAGTTTAAATCTCAAGCTGGTGGAAGCCATGGAAGGCAGCAGCTAGTGCTTTAGTAGGTAAAAATGATGGGAGCTATAGACCAACAGATAGCTGGGGGCAAGAGATTAAAGACAGAGAAATATGATAGAATATCAAGCCCTAAAAGTAGCTAGGATGAAACTATTTGAGGAACTAAGATACTTAAGAATAGCCACTTATTCAGGGGAAATCTAAAATCAAAAACAAACAAAAATTTACACAAGCCCAGAAAAGACTTCAGAAGTTCTTAACATCTTAAGCTTTACCCCAGGCTGATCCTAATGTACAGAGGGGCACCCTAATGCACGGAGGGGCACTATTCAGTAATTTAGTAATGATCTTTCATGTAGTATGCTAAAATTAAGAAGGTAATTGTGTTTTCAAGTGCCCAATTACCAAGAAAAAATTACAAGACATACAAAGACACAGGAAAACATGGCCTAATTGAAGGAACAAAATAATCTTCAAAAACTGTCCTTGAAGAAACACAAGCATCAGAGTTACTAAACAAAGATTTTAATATAACTATCTATTCTCAAAGAGCTAAAGGAAAACATGGACAAAGAGCTGAATGAAATCAGGAAAATAATATATAAGCAAAATGAAAGTATCAACAATAGAAATTTTGCCAAAATAAAAACCACACAGAAATTCTGGAACTTAAAATCACAACAACTAAATTGAAAAATTTACTAGAAAAGTCCAACATAAGACTTGAACAGAAATATAATTTAAAATTATAAATTTATAATTTAAAATTATAGAGTCAGATAAGTGAAAAAAGAAAACAAAATGAAGAAAAGTGAATAGAATTTCAGAGACTTCTGAGATACCATCAAGTGGACCAATATATGCATTATAGAAGTTACAAAAGGAGAAGGGAGATAGACGGGGTTATTTTTTTTTAATAGCAGTTGAAAAATTCCCCCAAATTAAGAAAATAATAGATATACAAATACAAAAAGAAATCCAAGTAGGACAGATTCAAAGAAAACTATACCAAGACACATTATAATCTATCAAAGGACAATAAAACAGAGAGACTCCTGAAGAGAAAATGACTCATGGTGCAGAAATGGCCCACAAGAAACCACACAGAAATCAGTAGATTTCTCACCAGAAACCTCACAGGCCAGAGGAAATGGGATGACATATTTAACAAACTGTTTCCAAAATGAGAGAGAAATTAAGACATTAATAGATACACAATAGCAGATAGAGTTTATTATCACTACAGTTGCCCCAGAAGAAACTCTAAAGGGAGTCTTTCAAGTTGAAGTGAAAGGACACTAAACAGTAACTCAAAATCATATGAAAATATAAAGTTCTCCAATAAGGTAAAGACATGAACAATATTTTAAAATAGTATCATTGTAATTTTGGTTCGTAATTCCACTTTTAAGTATCACAAAAAGTTTAAAAGGCAAAACCAAAAAAAAACTATAAATCTATTCGTAAACAATACATATAAAGATGTAATTTAACACATCAATAACATAAAGTGGGAAAAAGGAAGAGCTATGAAAAAGTAAAGTTTTTGTATGCAATTGAGGTTAAGTTGGTATCAATTTAAGAATAACTCTCACTTAAATTATCCTAGCACTTTTGAGATTTGAAAATTCCTCAGCCCTAAAGGAGAATTATAAATCTAGACCAAAGAAATTAGCAGTGATTATTTTTGGGGGGAAAAAAAAATGCAGTCATTGTTTCCCTTCAAAAAGAATTAAAAAAAAAAAAATAGCCATGAACATTACCTTCCATTCATTTTGTTAGATTAGGCAATGAGGCTCTAACTGGATGCCTGGAAGCCAGCAAGGAGGAAGTCATGGCCAACGAGGGGAAGGTCAGAGTCCTGTCCTGGCAGCACTCCATAAGAAGCCAGATCACACCAGACAGGCCCGAGATGGGGGTGCAACAACAGGAAACCCCTGATCAAGTTAGGAAGAAAAATCAGGAAACCCTGCTTCCCACTCCAACTAATAAATATTCTGCCATATAGTTAACAACTGTCAATAAAAAAGATAGAAACGCAGCCCAAGGGTGACAGCTCTCTTTCTCACTCTCTCTCTCTCTTTCTCTCTTTTTTTAATTTTTTTAAGATTTTATTTATTTATTTGACAGAGAGAGAGACAGTGACAAAGGGAACACAAGCAGGGGGTGTGGGAAAGGAAGAAGCTTCTCCCTTCTACCCCCCGTTTTGTACTCTCTCTCACTCTCTTTCAAATAAATAAATAAAATTTAAAAAAGAGTAACTCTCATAACTCTAGGATATTATATGTAATCCTCTTGGCAACCATAAGGAAAACATATATAGACTATAAACAAAAAGAAATAAGAATATAATCAAAATGTGCTACTATAAAAGAAGATTCAAATAAGCACAATGGAAAAAATAATGAGAGGGATGAGGAAGAAAAAAGCTCTAAAAGATACAGAAAGCAAATAACCATAGTGTTTTGTATAAGTAATTACTTTAAATGGAAATGAATTAAACTCCCAACCCAAAGACCTAGATTGGCAGAATGGATTAGAAAATATTATCTAACTATATGCTACCTATAAAAGACCCACTTAAGATGTAGGAACATACATTTGCTGAAAATGAAAGAATGGAAAAAGATATTGCACGCAAATACTAACCAAAAGAGAGTAGAGATGACTATATTAAAATCAGAGTAGTAGTCATCAGTAGAGATGACTATATTAAAATCAGTAAATAAAATTTTAGAAGAGACAAATAAGAATATTATATAATGATAAAATGGATCAATTCACCAGAAAGATAAAACAATTATATTGGTAAGAGGGTAGATCATATGTTCTATTCTTACCACCATAAAATTTAAAAATAAAATACAATAAAACAAAACAAAAAAACCAAAGAACAATTACAAACATACATGCACTGGACATCCAAAATACAAGAAGCAACTATTGACAGAATTGAAGGGAGAAATAGCTCTATAATAATAGGAGGAGATTTCAATACCCACATTTCAACAATGAATAAAAAAACTCAACAGAGAACAATAAGAAAATAGAGGGCTTGAACAACAGTATAGACCAGTTGGACCTAACACGCATATATAGAATTCCCTACTCAGCAACAGCAGAAAACAAATTTTTCTCAAGCAAACATGGAACTTTCTCTATGATAAACCATATATTATTGTCATATGTTAAGCCACTAAGCAAGTGTTAAGAAATTTTTAAAAGATTGAAACCATATAGCATCTTTTCCAATCACAACATAAAAAAACCTAGAAATCAACAGCAGAGGGAAAACCAAAGAATTCACAAAAATGCAAAAGTGATAATACAAAGAAATTACAATGAAATTATAAGATACCTTGAGACCACTTAAAATTAAAACACAAAGAACAAAACTTGTGAGATGCAGCAAAGCAACATTAAGAGGGAAATCTGTAGCTATAAAAGCTAACATTAAATTAAAATCAACAACCTTAATCTAGAAGTGATGAAACTAGAGAAAGAAGACCAAACCAATACCAAAGGTAGCAGAGAGAAAGAAATAATAACAGAAATAAAATAGAAAAAATAGTAGCAATATTAGTGAAAGCAAGAGTTGGTTCTTCTAAAAGATCAAAATTAACAAGGCTTTAGCCAGGTTGACTAAGAAAAAAGAGAAAAGACTCGAATAACTGAAATAAGAAATGAAGGAGGGGACATTACCACCAATTTTACATAAAATTACAATTTTAATAAAATTAGAAACCAAAAGATATAGTAAAGCAAAAAGGAAATTAAATCTTATAAAAGAAGATAATAAGGGAGCATTAATCCCAAGAATATGCCAACATATTAAGTGAAGTGAACAAATTTCTAAAAATATATAACCTATCCAGATTCATAAAGAAATAGAAAATCTGAATAGACCTATAACTAGAAGAAGCTTAAATCAGTAATCAAAAAACTCCCAAAAAAGAAAATCCCAGGACCAGATGGCTTCACTGGTAATTTTCCCAAACATTTAAAGAAAAATGAACACCAATCTTCCTCAATCTCTTCAAAAAAAAAAAAGAAAAAAAAAAAAAGAAAGAAAAGGAGGAAATGCTTCCTAACTTATTCTATATGGCCAGTGTTGCCCTGATACCAAAGGCAGACAAAGACACTACTGGTCAATATCCCTTATTAACATTGAAAAGAAAACTACTGGTCAATATCCCTTATTAACATTGATGCAAAAATCACCAATAAAATGCTAGCACACAGAATCCAACAGTATATTAACCATCCTGTTACACTATGACATAGTAGGATTTATTCCTGGAATACAACCATAGGTCAATATATGCAAATCAATAAATGATGTACACCACAATTAATAGATTCAAGGGGGAAAAAACACAAGGATCATCTAAAGTGATCCATAGAAAGCATATGGCAAAATTTAACATCATTTCTTGATAAAAAATATTCAATAAACTAGAAGGAAACCAGGCCAACATAAGAAAGGCCATTTATAAGAAACTGGGAGCTAAAGTCATATTCCATGATAAAAAAACTGAAAACTTTTCATCTAAAATCAGTAACAACACAAAGATCTCCACTTTCATCCAACATAATACTGAAAGTACCAGTCAGAGCAAATTAAAAAAGAAAAAGAAACAGAAGACAATCAAATTTAAAAAGAAGTAAAATTATGTTTTCACAGATGACCTCATCTTTCATGTAGAAAACACTCGAGATTTTACACACACACATAAACACACTTACAAAAACTATTAGAATAAATGAATTCAGCAGTGTTATAGGACACAAAATCAACATGTACAAATTACTTGCAATTTTGTATATTCACAATGATTAATCCAAAAAGGAAATAAAGAAAGTAACCCCACTTTAATACCATTGTATTAAAAAGAATAAAATATTTAGGAATAAACTTAACCAAAGAAGAAAAAGACTTATACACTGGATACTACAAAATATTGCTGAAAGAAATTAAAGACACAATTTAATGGAACAATATACCACATTTATGAACTAGAAGATGTAATATTGTTAAGATATTGATACTGCCCTGAACAGTCTACAGGTTCAATACAATTTCTTTCAAAATCAAAATGACTTTTTCTGTAGAAATAGATAAATCCACCCTAAAGTTCATATGGAAACTCAAGAAACCTTGAAAAGAAGAATCTTGAAAAGAAAAGAATAAATGTGGATGTCTCACACCGTCTGATATCTAAACTTACTACAAAGCTACAATAATCCAACACAGTGTTGTACTGGCATAAAGTTAGACATATAGATCAGTTGCACAGAATAGAGAGTACAGAAGTAAATACTCAGACATATTGTCAAATGATTTTTGAGAAGGTTGCCAATGGGCAAAGGGCATTTTGATAAATGGTTTGAGAAAAGTGGATATCTACATGGAAAGAAAGAAGGAAAGAAAGAAAGAAAGAAAAAAAGAAATGGAAGGAAGGATAGAAAGAAAGAAAGAAAAAAGAAAGGGAGAGAGAGAAAGAGAAACAATTGGATGTTTACCTTATACCATCTGCAAAAATTAACTCAAAACGGATCAAAAATCTAAATATAAGAGCTAAAACTATAAAACTATCAGAAGAAAATTAGAGAAAAATCTTCATAAAGTTGGCAATGTTTTCTTTTATTTGGGGCCAAACATATAGGCAATAAAACAAAAACAAAACAAACAGAAAACAATAAGTTGGACTTCATTATCAAATAAAAAGTTTTTATGTATCAAAGAGCACTACTGAGAAAATGAAAATGTTACTTCCAGAATGGGAAAAAATATTTGCAAATCATGTATCTGATAATGGACTAACATCTGGGATACATTAAAAATATCCTTAGGGTGCCTGGGTGGCTCAGTGGGTTAAAGCCTCTGCCTTCGGCTCAGGTCATGATCCCAGGGTCCTGGGATCGAGCCCCGCATAGGGCTCTCTGCTCAGTGGGGAGCCTGCTTCTCCCCCATCTCTCTCTGCCTGCCTCTCTGCCTACTTGTAATCTCTGCCTGTCAAATAAATAAATAAAATCTTTAAAATATATATATCCTTATAACTCACAGGTAACTCTTTTTTTTCTTTTTTTTTTTTTTTTTTTGAGAGGAAAGAAGATGGAACATGAGTCAGGGAGGGAGCCAGGAGGAGAAGGAGATAGAGAATCTCAAGCAGGCTCCACACCCAGTGCTGAGCCTGATGTGGTGCTGGATTTCATAATGCTGAGATGATGACCAGAGCTGAAATCAGGAGCTACCCAGGCACCCCCCAGATAATCCAATTTTAAAAATGGGCAAATGATTCAACTAGATATTTCTTCAAAGGAGATATGCAAGTGGCCAATAAGCACATGAAAAGATGCCCAACATCTCTAGTCATTAAGGAAATGCAAATCAAAACTACATTGAGTTATCATTTCACACCCATTAAAATGGCTAAAATGAAAGAAACAGAAAATAAGAAGCAATGGTGAGGATGTAGAATAAGTGGACTTTTTTTTTTTTAAGATTATTTATTTATTCATTTGACAGAGATCACAAGCAGGCAGAGAGGCAGGCAGAGAGAGAGAGAGGAAGGGAAGCAGCTCCCCGCTGAGCAGAGAGCCTGACGCGAGGCTTGATCCCAGGACCCCAAGATCATGACCTGAGCCTAAGTCAGAGGCTTTAACCCACTGAGCCACCCAGGCATCCCTTCTTTTTTTTTAAATAATATTTTACTTTTTAAATTTCTTTTCAGTGTACCAGAATTCATTGTTTATGCACCACACCCAGTGCTCCATGCAATACCTGCCCTCCACAATACTCACCACCAGGCTCACCCAACTTCCCACCCTCCACCCCTTCAAAACCCTCAGATTGTTTTTCAGAGTCCATAGTCTCTCACGGTTCATCTCCCCCTCCAATTTCCCTCAACTCCCTTCTCCTCTCTATCTCCCCATGCCCTCTGTGAAAAACTGGACTTCTTATGCATTGCTGGAGGAAGTGTTTAAATTGTACAGCTATTGTGGAAAACACTATTGTGATTCCTCAAACAATTAAACATACAAATTATATAAAGTCTGGCAATTTCGCTCTGAGTGTATACCCAGAAGAAGTGAAAGCAGGGCATGAACAGATGTATATACACCCGTGTTCAAAGAGTATTAGTCACAATAGCTGGAATGTAGAAGCAATCCCAGTGTCCATAAGCAGCTAAATGGATTAGCAAAATGTAGTGTATTCACAGAATGGAATATTATTGATCCTTAAGGATGAACACCAGTCTTCCTCAATCTCTTCCAAAAAAAAAAAAAAAAGAAGAAAAGCCTTTAAAAAAAAATTAAAGCCTTTTTTAAAAGGAAGATAATTGTGCCACATACAACAATATGAGTAAAACTTAAAGACATTATTATGATGAGATAAGCTAGTCATAAGAAGACAAATGCTATACAACTTCATTTAGATGAGATACTCAAAGTAGTTAAGTTCATAGAAACAGAAAGTAAAATGGTGATTGCAAGGGACGGGGAAGGGGGAAGTGGGAAATTATCATTTAATGGGTACAGTGTTTCAGTTTGGGTGATAATTGAAGTTCTTAAGATGGATGGTGGTGGTGGTTGTACAACAATGTAAATGTACTTAATACTACTGAAATATATATTTAAAAATGGCTATAATGATCAGTTTTATGTTATGTATATTTACCAGAATAGAAATTGTTTAAAAAAGTTTAAAACAGGGGTGCCTGGGTGGCTTAGTGGGTTAAGCTTCTGCCTTTGGCTCAGGTCATGATCTCAGGGTCCTGGGATCAAACCCCACATTGGGCTCTCCTCTAAGCTTGGAGCCTGCTTCCTTTGCCCACCACCCCGCCCCCGCCTGCCTCTCTGCCTACTTGTGATTTCTCTCTCTCTCTGTGTGTCAAATAAGTAAATAAAATCTTTTAAAAAATTTAGAGCATTATTTTGAAACATTTTCATACTTATACTTCCGAAGTGACTTACTACTTCTACTCCTACCAACAGTGTAATAACTCTACAACATTGAATAGTATTAAAAATACCATTTAGTTAAATAATTTTTAAAGTAAAGCCTTACAGATATCTCTGGACAGGGCACAAGTGCCTATGCTGAATTCTCAATAAACACGTTAAATCAGTTGAGGAATTGAATACCATACTACGGAGTACTCAGAATTTAGTGGATGGGGTTAGCTGGGCAAAGAAGTATTTTAGATGTTGGTTCTTTATCCTCCAAGAAAAGGAAGAAAAATTAATCATCAGCTATACGGATTGCAAGAAAACACAGAAATTACACAAAAATATACAGGAGAATCTAAGCATCCAAAAAAGTCTTCCATAAGATAGACTGGTTGTTGGCAGTAGAACTGGGCCATATCTTTCTCAACTCCTCTACATTCTAACTATCTTTAAGTTCAATTAGTTCTTTTTTTCTCCTTGAAATCATATCTATCCCATGGTCCCATTCCTGCTTTTTAACACCATGGTGCGTCCTGACTAGACAACTTGCTAAGAGGAATTCGTAACTCCAATCCATCCCGTGCTCAAACTGCAGGTTCAGTTGCCTGAGTCCACTCATCCTCCACCTTCTTGAATACCAGAAACTCCTCTGTTATTCCTAGAATCATGTAAAATCCAGTATTCAAACTATTGAAAGGCATCTACCTTCAACTTTCCTGCTTTTCAGTTACTGTTTTGAAGTAGTTATATCTGTTCCCCCATGCATGTATTTATGCTTACTTTTAACAAATATTTAATGGATATCAGGCAATTTCCTAATTTGTGGATTACAATGGTAAGCAAGATAGAGCTAACAGTCAAACAAAAAATAGGTAAGAAATAATCAACTATAAGAAAACATAATGGGTGTAAAAAGATAATGTGGGGTGCTATGGGACTATGTGGTAAAGGACCCTAACTTGATGTGGAGGGATTTGGAAAAGGCTTCCTCTTAAAAGTCATAATTAAATTAAACCCTAAACCATGGGGAAAGAGTTGGACTCTTTGGAAGTCGGGGAGCAATGAGTCAAGGCAATTATGTCATGAAAGACAGCCTGTGGAACGAAAGGCCCAAGAGCAAGAGGTCTGTGTGACACTGAGAAAATGTCAGTGTGGCAGAGGGTGATACAAGTAGAGAACAGATTTTCCCAGAAGTCTGGGGACAGGGAGTTCTGTTAGGATGTTTTCCGGAAATCTAAGTTAAGAGATAAAACTGGCATAAACTAAGATGGTGGTTTAGGGATGGAGATTAGCATGTTGGAGACATTTAGAGGGGCTTGGCATTTGGTTGAATGAGAGGAATGAGATGAGGATAAGCCTTGGTCTCAGCCTGTGATCTCAGCAGACTCAGGCCTACTCCCTCTTTGATAGTGCTACAACTCTGGAGGCTGCTGCTGGGATGGTGCAGCGCAGACGCGCGGCAAGATGGACTAAAGGCCAGATTAAAGAGTAGGATATATGTATTAGCTTCCTATGGCTGCTATAACAAATTACCACAAACGTGGTTGCTTAAACAACATACATTTATTCCTTACGGTTCAGGAGGACAGGCACACAAAATTAAAGTGTCAGCAGAACTTTATTTCTTTTGGAGACTATAGGAGAGGCTGTTTCTTTGTGTTTTCTAGTTTCTGGAGGCTGCCTGCATTCCTAAATTCATGGCCTGTCCCTCAGATACCTCCAACCTCTTGCTTCTGTCCTTGTGTCCTCTACTACTGACTTTGACCTTCTTGCCTCTCTCACATAAGGACACTTGTAATTACACTAGGTCTCCCCAAGTCAATAAGAATGATCTCCCCATCTCATGATCCTTAACTTAATCACATTTTAAAGTTCTTTTTGCTGTGTGAGGTAACATATTCACAGGTCCTGGTGATCTGGATTTGGACATCTTTGGAGCACCATTATTCTGCCTCCTACCATATGTGCAGAAGATTTTTAGTTCATTTGCCCAACAAATACTTTCTCAGTGTCTAAGCATCAACTATATGTTGGGCACTGTCCTGGGGTCATAGTAAGCTTTCTGTTTTGTGGCATTCAGGTCGTTGTGAGTCAATAAGCACATGTATTTTATAATATCAGAAGTTTTGTGACTCTGAGAGGGAGTAAATTCGGTCGTTCAGAATCTGGGCTCTGGAATCAGATGAAAGCTCAAATCCCAGTTCCTCCATTTTTTGGTTGACCTTGAGCAGATGATGAGCCTCCCATAACTTCAGTTTCCTCCACTGAAAAAGGGACATAATAATATCATGAGCCTCACAGGGATACTGGGAGGATGAAGGCTACAGTCCATGAAGCATATGTAGTGGAATCCGGCATATGGCAGTCATCACTCTGTCATATTCACTTTTCTGTCCTGCTGGGTATTACTGCACTGCTATTCCCTGAGTTCAATATAAATATTTCAAGAAGCTAAAAATGTGTCTCAGGCAACTGTTTATCTATAGTGCCTTGTAAAATAAAGTGTTTGCTTAAATTAATCTGATCAGCAGATTTAACTTTAAACTTGGTGTGTCTGAACCATAACTTAACGTATTACTTGATCAATCACTGCATCTCAGAGAAAAAAGTCAGGTAACCCTGCAGTACCCCGCCCCCAATTCCCATTCACCTACAATAATGACACCATTATAGGGGATCAAAAACGATATAGCCTCACATTTTTGAGATGTAAAGTATTCTGCTTTGTATGTTGGAAGGAGTGGGGGAATAATGAGTTCTGAGAGAGAGATCTGCTAGAAGGCAAGCCAAATACTTGGAAGGTTAAGCAAGAGTGTAATCTGAGACCAAAATAAGAGAGAAGTCACAAGACCATTCGGGGTAAGTAACAATTGCTACAGGTTAAATTTGCATTCAAGGAAGGTGAGGTCTTTGTAGTTATGTTGATCCGTTCTGGAAAAAAATAGAATGTGAACCAGGACCTAAGCAAGTGAGTAGTATTTATAACCAGGAGGCCAGTGGAGGCATAAGATGAGGAGAAAAGGAAACCTGTTTTGTGGAAATAAAGGACCGTTCTGTGGAAGAATGGGGAATAAAGGCAACAAGATACTTTCCAATTAAACTATGACAACATTCAATATCAGGCTAAGGAATTCTAACTCATCCTTGTAGCACAAATACCATCCACATTTCTTTTCACTTCAGAAAATAGACAAAAACATACATTTTCATACATAGTTGTAAACTTAGATGAATTTCAGTCATAATGCACTAATACTTCAGATTCACTAACTTGGGTAACAAGAAGGTGGAAACAGGAAGAAGAGAGAAAAAGATGGAGTATTCTAGCTGATGTCTAACAGAAAAGACAGATGGTATCAAGACTCCCAAAGGAGCATTTCATCCCCTATAGCCTACAAAAAAAAAAAAAAAAGAAAGAAAGAAAAATGGAAACCCACTGTTTTAAACACTTCCGTCTTATTCTCTATTACATCTTTTTAAAGCTGGTATTTATATTTAGTTTGCATTCAAGAAAAAGTCAACTACTGTTTTTTTCCCCCTTCCCAAAATATTCATTTGAGGAAGCTTTGAAATTTGCATTGGGAATTAACCTACTGCTATTCCTAATGAAGTCTAAGGGCACTGGGGTTGCTTGGAAGACAACATCTCCAGCCACTGCATTGCCAGGCCCAACATTGGGCAAAACATACACAAGATCCCTGCTCTTTGAGCACTTAGAGTTTCATCCTCGCTCTTCCTTTTCAAGTGTCAAATCTGATAAAATTCATGATATGAATGGAAGAGTTGATGCATTTCTTAACCACCTAAGGTTGCTTACACCTGATTTTACAAAGCACTTCCCCTACTCCTGTGGGCAGTCTGTCTGAGAAGCCTCAAAAAAAGTTCTCAAGCAAGTTGAATAAAATTACATGTATCTATTTATACTTATTGATTACTTTGGCAGTTATGTATTGAACATCCACAGCAGCCCAAACATCAGATTAATACTACTTTTAAAAAGGGTGCCTGGGTGGCTCAGTGGGTAAAGCCCCTGCTTTTGGCTGGGGTCAAGATCCCTGGGATGGAGCCCCGCATTGGGATCTCTGCTCAGCGGGGAGCCTGCTTCCTCCTCTCTCTCTCTCTCTCTCTCTCTCTCTCTGCCTGCCTCTCTGCCTACTTGTGATCTCTATCTGTCAAATAAATAAATAAAATCTTTTTTAAAAAATAATTAATTAATTAATTAATTAATTAAAAAGGGGAAGAGAACCCTCAAAAAATAAAAGAAAAACACCAGAGAGGGAACAGAGGATTATTGAGTGCTCCCCTTCTCCCCATGGCAAGTGCTTCAGGACGGTTTTTTGATCAATATTTGCAACACACTTGTAGGTCAAGAGGTAATTTTTATTTTACCAAAGCAAGGAAAAGTTAAGTACTCTGCCTAGTGTTGTGTGTCCTAAACATCTGGTGCGTAAGCCAAGGTCTCTGACTTCCCAGCCATTTTCTGCTAAGTTATCAAAGCAGGTGCCCTACTTCCCAGACTAGTTGATCTGTGCTCCCTCCCAAGGCTGAAAAAAGACAACAGCAAATTCAATATAATAAATCAATCTAGCGTCTGAACCTTGAGAAGCAATGTGGAGGTGAGGAAAGAGTGGACGCTCTATTTATGCAATAGATTATTTGTAAATAGATTTACAGCCTCCTCTCCTACTGCTGCATTTGGCAATTTGACCTGCCAGTGTTATAATTTCCTCATCTCTACAGCAGGGATGACAAACATCTCATGCAAGATGGCTGGTGCCCAGCACACGGTAAGTGCTCTCAATGAAGGGCTACAAATGTTGGCATTGTAGTTTGAAAAGAAGTAGATGTTTTAAAGCAAATTTCAAAACCCAAGGGGTTTCCCTCACCTTTCATTGGTGGCAGTTAAGACAACATCATCTTATGCCACCCTCTCCACGGTCCTGTGGGAGTGTCAAATCACAGCCCTGTGCTCACCAAACACCTCCCCTGTGTGACAGCTGAAGGGTTCCCTGACTTCTGCCTCATGATTCCTTTCCCATAGGAGGAAAACAGATTCTGCTTGCACAGAGTGGAGACTAAGGGCTAGGAAGAACATAACTGAAGACATTCTCTCTCAGTCCCCTGAACACTCAGACCTTCCTAGGCATGTGACATGGGAACTCCGAAGCCTGGAACAGGAGGCATGGGCTCCTGCTGTTGCTATCAGGCAGGAACAGAGCCTCCTGAACCTTCTAGAATTTAGCCTGTGGCAACGTTGGCTGCAGGGCCTAGGTCTACCCAGAGCGGAGGACTGTTTCTGATGGGCTCTCAGAACCAGAATTAAAAGTGAGAGTACACCCCTGGAGAAAACGTCCAGAGCAAATGGGGTTAGAAAGCAAAATCACGTTTGGTCTATAGCCCTTCCAGGCACCATGGCCCAGAGAGATAATGGGTTCCACTGTGATGTCCAGGAGAAAAAGACTTTTTGACAAGCATTCATGAGAATATTGCAATAATGTTCTGTTCATTCCTCCCAGCCACCTTTTCTACCTTTTGAAGTTATCTGCATCCCCTCCTTTAGGATGAAGGAGATGATGAGGGTAATCAGTATAATATGTTCAGCAACTCTACTTTCCACAGGAGGTCCAAGGTTATTATGGAAAAACAGCAATTATTGATAACTAAGAAGGTGCATCCTGAGCCCTCCTACGGGACAAGACCCAAAGTGGACACCCAAGAACAGAAGATCCCAGATGCAGGGGTGTGGACCCACCCTGCGTCCACCAGGCTTGGCTGGCTGCATTTCCTTTCCCAGTAAAGTCTCCGAGCAGCTTCTTTACGCTAGCATATAAATTACCAAATAGGTGCTATTTCCTTCAGAAAGTATCTTAATATCTCCACTGGATTGTTGACACCTGCAATAGTAACACCAATGCCTCTTAACTCACTTGTTCTTTCTAGCTTCATCCTGCCCCAGCCTCAGTCCACTTCAATTCATTCTGCACATTCTCACCTCTCTGCTTCCTGAACAGTTGCTTCCAACATCTTACCACTTCACAACAAACCCTTCAGAAGTACTTCCCTGCTTTCAGGAAGAATCCACAATTCTAAATTTGACCTCCATGCTCCTCACTCTGAACCCAACTGTCTTTAAAAGCTTGCCAATGCCCTAACCCCCAACACAAAGATTCCCCTACAGCTAGACTGCTCCCATCGCTGTTCTGTGATAAAATCCCAGGCTTTCATGGGTCTTGCCTTGCACACGTGTTCCTTCTATTCCTTCCTCCATTCTTCTTTCATAAAGTCCTACTCATTCTGTAGGCGTCTTCCAAGTCCGGCGCCCCAGAAAAACATTTCTTGAATCAACTCAGTGCATAATTTTCTACCCCACCTCCAAACAATTAAAATACTTCCTGTCTGTGACATTCAGACCTTACTGCTTTATATTAGTTATCTTTTTATTTGTGTGTGCTTAGTTTTCCTAAATTAACTATAATGAGCCTTTTGACATTACAAGCTGATTTAGTCTGTTAGTCCCATAATCCGAGAACAGCAATGGCAAGGTAGACTTCCCCCGAGCATACTGACTCTATGCTTCTGGACTGAGACTCTGGACATTAAAAAAAATAGACATTTTTTTAAAAGTCCCAGAATCCAAGTTTGGATTCCCAACTTGAAAGAAAACATGATTTTCTCACAAAAGGAACACTCTTCACAGCTTTTGACCATGGTTCCCTTGAGAATGAACTCTAAGACTGAACTAATGAGTCTATTAGAATTAATTAGACTGACGTGAAATTATTTACTTAATCTGGGGACAATCTCATAGTGAAGAAATTCCTGAGGGAGGAGCTGACCAGAGTGTGGAAAAGAAACATAGGCTTCCCCATCCCTGTGATTGATGAAGGTGTATGAAACTGGTCCCAGACACCCAGCAAATCCTTGGAATGGCGGCAGGTGAAGAAGCCAGCAAAATGTGCTATCCCACCTTGTCCTTGTCTCTGCGACCCCAAACAGCAGTGGGATTTGTGGAGATCTAACAGAGTGCCATGCTTCTGCCAGTCATCGTGAAGTGAACTTGACTCCAAATACATCTAACAAAAAGAGCTGATCTTTCTGCTCTGCACTTTGTGCTTTGGCAGACCCTACCCACTGGCTGACTTTTGGAGGGGAAGAAAAAAAAAAAAATGGAATGAGCAACTGACTGTTGAAGGAAAACAAGCATGGAAATGCCCTTTATGCCTTGCTCAGGACAAGCACACATTTGCATTTCCAAAGATGCTTAAGAAGGCTTTTTTGGCTTCTGAGATCATTCAGGATCAATGCAAACAAACCTGATCCCTGACACAGACTCTCTGACAAGGCAGAGAATTGGCACATTCTGATCTTTGAGCTGTCTATCAAATCAACAAACTAACTGTATCCCTACTAAGCCCAAGACCCTCTGTTAGATGTGGTGGTCTAGTAGGTGGTACATGGCAGGATTAGACACAGTCCCTGTCCTTAAGGACTTCATGGTCTACCCAGGAAGCTGTGACCTAGCACATTAAAGACAGCCAGGAATACAGAGAACAAGTAGTTCAGAAAACAACCAACCAACAAATTCTTGGCTTAGCATTGTGAAAGACCTGGGATGCTGGAGGGGCCAGGAAACACTTCCCCTACAAGTTGCCTTGAGATCAGAATTTGAAAAAGGATTTTAGAGAAACAGAAGAATGAAATGTAGAAGCAGTCAAAAGGATTTGTTAAAAAAAAAAATGAAGAAACTCTTGATCTACTGATAGGGAGTGATCTCCAAGAAATATTATTAAATAAAAGATCACAATACAGAACAGGGTGCCTTGTATGCTACCATCTGTGTGTGTAAGAGAGAGACAGACACACAGAGAGAGAGAGAAGATAGTAGCTTATGTATGCACAGGAGACTTTTGAAACTCATGATCCTGACTGCCTTGAGAAAGAGGAATTGGTTAGCTGGGCCACAGGAAGGGAAGAAGGACAATTCACAGGTATTTCATGTTCCTTCTCTGCCTTTTGAATTTTGAAACATCTAATTTTGAGAAAAGGAGAGAAAATAGAATGAGTAAGAGAGTATCCTAGTGCATTTTATATGCTATAGGAGCCGAAACAGAAAGTTTCCACCAGAAGGATCTCGAAAAGAGAGTTGAAGTAGTAAAATGGAAAGAGGTCTTGGGTGCCTTTGAAGATGGACCGAGATCAAATATTTTATTTTAGGAACATAGATACAGATGTGGAAGGTGTGCTGGAGTAGGGAGATGTTGACAGAGGAAGCTCCAGCAGCAAACCAGGAAGATGGTTTCTGTATTAGGATGGAAGTGAGAATGGAAAGTTACATTTGATTTTTTTTTACTTTGGCAAAAAAACAAGTGAACCCTTTTAACACACTTTGTTTCAGAGTTGCTTTTCTTTTCTATACACAGCACTTAGCACTAATCCTTAAATCCTCTGCAAATACCAGAAGCCAGGCCAAGACTTTCCTTGGTGAAACTTTGAATGGCAAGATGGCCTTTCCAACAGAAACACATCGTTCTCATGATTACAAAGAAATAAGAGGTGATGGACCATGACTTTTGGAGGAAGCAACGCTATTCAGATGGCCTGAGTCAGACACAAAATAGCCCTGACAATATTTTGGGAACAACAGCTTAAGGAATCATTGCCACCTAGCTGAAGTTGGAGAACAGGCTCTTTCTCTACCATAGACCATGTTACTCTTCCTGTCATAGTGATGTGACCCAGGTGAGCTACATTCCAATCTCAGGCCTGGAGCCACAGCCTTGACACACTGTTCTGCCTACCACCATTTTGGGGGGTTAAGGAACCATTTCAGGGCTGCATCACTTTGGCTCAGTGGGTATTCTGCTGAGTTTTAATGCTGAGACTGCTAGCAGAGCCCCAAATAGTGCCCCTGTAGCCATCTACAAAGAGCCAGTGGCAATTATATCTGTCTTCCTACTGCAAGGAAAACTAATTTTTTCTCATTTGTAGTATAAATTCTCCAATGTTTCTGGCAAATGAAAGTCTAAGATTGCCTGAAGATATCTATGTGCAGACCCTGCAGCAATTGGCAATATCCTCTCTCTTACTGGACCAGAAGTATTGCCTGCAAGCACCTTCCTGCCCACCCTCTCTACCCATCCTTATCTCCCACTCCACTTCCTCCCACACAAATGTCCCACAGCTAGCTGAGGGCCAAAGGTAGTGCTTTCTCTGTGTCTGGGACTATCTCTTCCTTTGATCCATTCCAGTCCACAGAAGCTAGGACTTTGGATCATATACTCAGGGAAGATGAGTACTATCTAGACCACCTCTAGGATCTTGACTTTGGCCTACTTTTAATGGATAACCTCTCACCTTGTGTCAGGAAAGGGGCTTCAGGAGGGTTAGTAGCAGAGAACAATAGCACAGAAACCTAACCCAGTCTCAAACTTTAAAAACTCCAGATATGGAGAGCTGAGAATAAGGAGGTGTCCTCCATGGAAAAAACAGTCCATTGTGTCTGTTTCTCCAGGGGTATCAAAGTCATTATGAAAATCTTTGTTCATTCTTATTTTAAAATTTTGATGCTAACTAGGTTTGTGGACTTTAGAGTTGTCTGTGGTTTTAAATAATTTGAACCTTTTTATAAGTTGGCTTGCTGAGTCAGGTACTTAAAAGGAGATGAGAAAATGAGAGTTGGTGAGCAAGTTTACTTCATATTTTGTCACTGCCAAGAAAAAAAAAATACAGAGAACAAAGGAAGACAAAAATCAGAGGAGGGTCAAGGAGAAAGGGAAGTCATTGGAGGTACAGATGCGTACCCAGTATACTGCAGACATCATGATTAAACTTCACCCCCAAATACTATAGCAAGTATCCCCTAAAAGCATCATAATAATTCTCAAAAAAGGTGAACAGTGATACAAGAATATTTTCTGATCTATAGCTTGTATTCAATCTTCAATGCTCTCAATAAAGTCTTACATAGCTTTTTCCCTTCATTTGATCCAGAATTCCAAGACCATGCATTGCAGTAATTGATGTTCATAACCTTTTTCAATCAAGAACAGTCTCCTACTATTTTTTTAAAAATCTTTTATAATAATACTGACATTTTAAAGGGGTTGGACCAGGTTTTTTTTTTTTTTTGTAGATTATCCCATAATTTAGATTTATATGATTGTGTTCTTATGATTTGAATCAGGTTAAACATTTTTAGCTAAGAATACTACATAGGCTATGTTGTGACCTTTTACTATATTAAATCAGGAGACACAGAATGTCAGTTTGTCCCATTATGCGTGATGCTGATACGTTCAGCTGGAGAAGCAGCACCTTCTGGATTTCTCCACTGCAAAGTGCCACATATTTTCCTTTGTAATTAATGTATAATCTGATGTATGATACTTTGAAACTATGTGAGTATTCTGCTACAATAACTTCACCCAGTGGTTTTCATCATTTATCGATGATACTTGTCTAAATTATTTTTGTAATTATAAAATGGATACAGTATAATTCTATTATTCCTTCTATATCTATTAGTTGTCATTCTTCCATAGAAAGAGACTATCTGTATTTTCTATAGTGATTTTTTGGACTCAAGGATTCTTTGTTTCATCAATCATATTGTTTTAATCCATCATCATTATTATTTCTGGTGCTCAAATGTTACCAAATTTTATCCATTATGACCTGCTTCAAGTTATCTCCTCTGTATTTCTAACACATTCCCATCAGTTTTTGAGTACTTTAATGTTTCCAGGTACAAGATACTCTAGAATCACTTTGAATTTTGCACGTCCCAGACTTGGAATAAGCCAACCATTATACCCTGGTGTGCTGGCTCCTTTCAGAGAGTGTTTAGTCTTACAAGTACTCGATACTAATGGATAAAAGTTTATACATATATATATGCCATTAGTTAGTCTAATGCCACTTTTAATGGTAGTTTTGAGGCTATCACATTCTGAAGAGTTGTACTTCACACTGGGGATTCTTCTGGGGTTTGCTTAGGTGGTATTTTTTCTGCATGGGCATATCTGAGGGAATGTGGAACAAGGGGCCCAGGGTCTCCATTTCTGAATGGGTCATTTCAGAGAAGGGACCAGGCTACCCTGGTCCACCTCTGGATCCAGGCTTGTTGAGTATATTAACTACACAGTGCATTCAAACTACTGAACTGGTGGGAAGACTCACTTCCCAAGACCTTCTAACAACCAGAAGAGGGAAGAGACAATGTACAAATTTACAAAACAAATGTCCACTTTATTTGGCACAATATTTTAGAAAGTCATCCTTTAACAGAAATACAAACTTTGTCATTAGAATGGACTAAAGTAGGTGAAGATGAGCTGAGCTAGAAATGATCAAGGCAAAACTATTATTGAGTAGCTAAGAAGGAGAATATCTTTTTGGTACAATCAAGACCTCCCCTTTTTTTACATTCTGTTTTCTGTTCTACTTGCTCTCAATTATTTTTTTTTCTATTTTTACTGATAAGTAAATTAGTTTATGTCTTGCCATTATAAGCAAATAGTGATATTCTTTATTTAAACATTGATTTAATATTTCTTGAAAGCTCTGAGTTTGCCAGTCCCTGCCTGAATTAGAGTACACAGTATGTAGTTCAAGCCAAGGATATCACACTCTCCTAGAAAAAGAGCAGCATCCAGATAAGAAAATACAGACTCTTTTAGCACAGATTGTGAAATCACAGGCTGTCATTCATTTCTCTCATTTTATCAGATCTCTACCTTCTAAAGTGATCAACTAAAGATGCCATTTATTTATGAATTCAGAGAGCTTTTATTAATTAACAACTGTTTATCTGCCATTGTTCTAAATAGGCATGGCTATCCTCCATGATGGTGTAGTCTAATATAAAAGAAAAAAATAAGGAATAGAAAAGCATCCTGCACTGAAGTAAGTTTATTTTTTTATTTTTTTAATTTAATATTGTGTTTTTTTTCAGGGTTCCAAAATTTATTGTTTATGCACCACACCCAGTGCTCCATGCAACACGTGCCCTCATTAATACCCACCACCAGGCTCATCCCCCTCTCCCCCTCCAAAACTCTCAGTTTGTTTCTCAGAGTCCACAGTCTCTCATGGTTTGAAGTAAGTTTAAATATGAATCAAATCGTAGGGTACTATGGAAGCACAGAGAAGGCATCTCAAACCCAGACTGAGGTTAGGGGCATGGGACAAGATAATAATTATTCTCAGAGAACAAGATCCCTAAAGATGAGAAGCATTGGTAGAAGTACAGAAGAATAATCTAAAGAGAGGGAGAAGCATATGTAACGTAGGGGGAGCTCCAGGAGTCCATCTACTTATTTATCAGTGATAGTGGGTGGGTGGGTAGGGAGACTGATGATATAAGAGGCTGCAGAGATGAGTAGGGACCAGGCCTCAAATACTATGCTGTGGAGTTCAGATTTTTCTTCTGAAGGCTGCCAGAAGTCCTCAAAGGATGATGACAAGTAGAGGAGAGGCACCATGAGCGTGGCATTCCAGGCAACCTACTCCCAAATGGTGATGAGCACACGGGTTTGGACTATGCTGACCTGAACAAGGCAAGGATTATGAAGACCCAAAGTGGGATACTGGCAGTGGGAAACGAGAGGAGTGGAGGAGACTCTGGGAGTATTTGAGACATTGAATTAACAGTATTTGATGACAGAAGAAATGGGGATCCAGTGTGAAAGAAAATGATCTTCACGTTTAGTTTTTCATCTTCATCACCACTATTGAGAATTCCAGGGTTAAAATATTTTTCTATCTGTGCAGCCTAAACTCTTCCACAAGCAGTCACAGGTCCACACGACCATGAATTCCTTTCAGGATATCAAAGTAAAAAAGGCAATAGGTTGTAAACAGCCTGGGACCCAGTTCACTGGGCTACCGTCTGAGACTTGGCCTGAACTTACACATTTCAAGACTCAGTCTCTGCACAAAAGGACAGACGGCAGGGATTGGGCAAGAGACAATACAGGAGAGGAAGTTAGAGGATCTTGGATGTGCTGGCCTTTGAGAGTGCACAGCGAGTAGCCCACTTCCTTCAGAGACGATGTCAAAGAGAAAAAGTGCTGAGGAATTCTGGAAGTACTTGCAAGGACAGGGGAGAGAATGCTCCTGTCAAGGAACTCCAGCCTGCTAAGTTGCACAAGTGTCTCCTGAGACTACCAACAAGTCTCTGATGATGCCTGGGACAAGCCACTTTCACCCCCCAGCCCTGTGCTCCGGTTGCCCTTCCCTACCCTGATGCTGCTCCAAGAATATGTTGGCAGATATTGTAGTTATTTAATAATATTATTGCTACACAACTAGATGTTTTGGAAGTGTTTGTTTTTAGTTGTGTGTGCATGTGTGTGTGCGTGTGTGTGTGTGTGTGTGTGTGCCCATGTTTTTTTCCCCCTCCTTTTTGCAACTTAGTAGCACATCCAAGAGAAGATAAATATTTCAAGCCAATTAAGATGCAAATGCATGTGTAACAGCTGCTCAGCTGTTTACTCCTCTTCCTCTTTTGTATTTTTCTCCTCCTGCCATTCTCCATCTTGTTTCTCCCTGTACTTTTCTCGTGCATGAACTAGTAGAGGCTCACAGGCAAAATCACGGTAGCCACCCACATCCATGAACTTCCAGAATAAGGAACACCAGACAAAAAGAGTTCTATCTGTCCCACGGCCGTGACTTGGAGGAGAAGACAGAATTCAATTCTTTGCAAAAGAAAGATCCTGGCACACGACACCCCTGCAGAAGAGATCTCTTCCTTTCATAATATGCCCACCAGCTCTCACACTTTCTCTTGGGTTCAGAAAATAACAGAGACATCAGCAGGACAGTTGACTGCTAAATCCAGTCTTAACCTTTGAAAATATAATTTATTCAAACCCAGTGTATTACAGAAAGCCCAGCGTGGGTGGGGGATTAGGTGGCCAAGGCAGCGTCAGTCAAAGAACAGGATAAACGGAGAGTCTCCCCTGAGATCATTCCTACAGGATGAAAATGTTTTCCGCCAAGATACTGAAAATTTTTTAAAAAGCTCTTGCCGGGTCGGGGGAAAGGATGAGAGAGGGAGGCTGGCTGCAGAGCCCTCCCAGGGGCCATGGGTGGTGAGTAGCAAGCTGTGTTCATTTGGAGGCTCCCTGGGATTGGAAAGAGGATGAAAGACAAAGGCTTCAAAAGCTTCTAAGGGCCACCAGCAAAACCCTGGCAGCAACAGAGGTCTCCCTGTACTCACACAGCTGTCACCACCCAACTGACCTGGCAAAGGAAACAGGAACCCAAGGAGCAAGGAGGGAAATGGCATTCGGGCCAGAAACTATTAAGGTAATTTTCATCCTACAAGATCATCCTTCAAGGCATTCATAGCTACCTTGGTGGGGGGTAAGCAGGCGGATGGCTCAACATCTAATTACTCTCCCAAAGACGGTTAAATTGCTAACAATCAACGTGCTGGTCAATGGTTTGACTGGGGAAAGAAGGGGGTGGATAGATGGATAGATTCAAATACCAAGTTACAAACAGACTCTTATCCCCTCTGATTATTGTTAGGTGGTTGGTTTTTTCTGATCCAAAATGGACCTCACAGGAGAAATTTAGTAGCAATGAATATGTGATCAATCTCACAGTTCAGATTTCAAATCCTTGCCCTGTGCAGCAATAATTTGAGGTTAATTTGCCTTTTTTTTTTCTTCAGTAGAAAGGAAGTGACAAGACATTGATTAATTTATTAACAGGAATATGTTGGACACTAAGTACATATTAGACTCTGTGAAGATGGCAGGGAACACCTGTGAACAAGTAACCCCAGAACTTACCTTCATGAAACATACAGGTTAGTAGGGAGGACAGAAATTGCACTGTAATGATTAATAGCATGAGTGTCATTTAGAAAAGTGACCAAGGAGAAGTACCCAGAAGGGTAGTGGCTCTAGTACCTCTGCAATTGCCACCCTTCAGCTGACTCTCCTAGGTGTTACTCTGTATTCCGAAAAGTGAGTATAAAATTATCTACCATCTAGGTATCAATACAGAAACTATTTATTGATTTCCTTCCATTTCCTGGCTCTAAAGTAAGCTCTAAGTGGGGTGAGACAAGTAAGATACAAGTGGCAGAAAGCCCCCAGGAGATACACAGCATCATCATGCATCAATCTCCCTATGGTTTGCAAATGAAAAGTCAATGACAAGCACAGCACGGCCACTGTGCCAATCAAAGGGCTGTCTCTGCTGGACAAAGTTTTGTCCCTTTTCTCTCCAGTTGTTCTTCCCCTCTTTCTCTCTTTTCCCTTTTCTGCTTTCTGCACATGAAGAGTGGCTATGGCTCTTTGCCTCCTGGTTGGTATAGCACTAACTCATAAAGACATGAAATAACGACCATCTTTGGTCCTCTTTAACCTGTTCTCTGAACTCATCTCTGAGGAATGGGTGACTAGCAATCTCATGAAGAATAGAGTCTTTTCCCTTTCAAGATGCTGAATACTCTGCCTTCTAATCCCAGCCAGGACCCCCACGGGAATAGAACATCAGATACCTGTGATCCTCAGCCTCGCCAGAGATGGAAGTGGGTGAAAAATACAGATCACAGCCATTTACAACTTCAAAAAAGCTTTGAATCCCACTCATTTTCAGAAATTTTGCTAGGATTTTTGGTGGAAGTTTGATAGGGATTTTTCCCCCCCAGGTTAGAGGTGGACAGGAACTTTTCAACACTATGCACAGTAAGACAAGTATAAAGAAATCTATGTTGGGAGCTGAGATTTCCCTGGTGTGAAGTGTGATTCAGTTCTGTGGTCACTGTGGGCCAGACATTTCTTAGTGCAGGGAAGACCCTTCAAGGGACAGGAAAGAAAAGAGACTTTCCCTGGGTGGGGATGGGGGGGGCAGCGTTTAAAACTTTTTGAAATAACAAATCAGCAAACGTATCTGTAGTGCACCTTCAGATCCCTCAGGGGACAGAAAGAAAAGAAATTGGGTGTTTGAAATCCTTATGGAGGGGTAAGCAAAGAGGAATTTTTATCTTCTGCTGTTATGAACCCAATTAGATGTATTTTGAGGAAAGGGTGTATGTATATTAGATTTTAATTAAGTAGTGTTAATTATAATCTATGAGATGTGCTTACTGCTTATCAGATAATTATGAGAAAGCCAATTTGGCTGCTGGCTTGCGACTAATTAAGTGGAATTAGTAATGATAATTATAGATTTAATTTTGGTTTGCCTTTATTGGAAAAGGGGCAAATCTGCTTAAGATAGGATGCATTGGGGCAAAAGGACAGAGTCTGCAATCCACCTAGATATTGACCTGGGCTTTGAGAAGCTGGGAAAAGCAAGAAGGTGTAGCCAATAGCATCTGCTGTGCCTGCCTCCCACCCCCCGCCATCTCTTTTCCCTCGAGTCCCAACGCTTCTTCCTTCAGAGAGAAGTTGCAGGGTCTGTGTGAGAGAGGAAAAAGTTTGAATGGGGTACCACAGAGACTTGATGGAAGGCCTTCTAGCTTGAACTGGCAAACACAGCGTCTCCCTGTTCTCATTGGTCCACGATGCCATGGGGGCGGGAACAGCCCAGGGTAGCCTGGTTATTCTGAGCCCAAACATCCTGTTGGCAATGCTTAAGGATTCATGGTATATTGTAAATTGATTGCTTTCTCTCAAGCTGCCTTTCTTCCATGAGTTACGTAAGACAAATGACAGACCTATAATTGGAGTATAGGATCTACCTCCTCCAAAGGCCATCAGGATGAACCTGAACTATAGACAAACTGAAAAAATAATTTCTGCCCCCTGTTTCTATTTGATATACTATTTTGACATTTCAATTACATGTTTCCTCATTTAACATTTCTTCTGCCTGTCTCCAATATTAGGCTTTGAATTCCTTGAAAGCTGACGCTATAACCATTTTTCATTTTTTAACTTTGTTCCCTGCTATCTAATAGACTCCCCTCTGGGCGGTGTCACCAAAGGAGGTAGGGCTAAACTGATCCTAGGCCATCACCTTGTAGCACTGTTATCTTAGGCAAATTGCTTAATCTACCTAAGCCTCAGGGCTGCTTTGTTGCTTTTTTTTTTTCCAATTTGTAAAATAGAGATAACAACAGTGTGCATCTTAAAGGATGCATAAGGATTAAATAAAATAATTTATTTAGAGTTTAGCACAGTGCTTGGCCTATAGCAAGCTCTCAGTACATCAGTATCCCTCAGATGGCACATGACTACCTATTTCTGAACTGCATGATGTGAATGTAATAGGTGTACATGCCTGAGCTCCACCCCAGACCCTCTGAATTGGAAACTTGGATCATGGTACAGGTGTCACAGTGTCTACAAGCACTCCCAGGTGATTCTCCTGCACAGTGACCATTCAGGGCCACTACAAGAAATGCCAGTTCCCTTTAGAGCACCAGGATTGGTCCGCTCACTTTGCCAAACATAAGGAGGGTTCTTAGGTGGACTCATCACCTATCTCAGCCTGAGTCATGACCAAAGCAGGTTAAAGAGGGAGTTAAGCTCGGTAAATTAAAAACCTGGGACCTCCCACCATCTATGTGTCATAATTATGAGAAATACAGCCCCAGCCTAGCTCCCACTGTAGACTTTGGTGTGTGCACAGCAGGCCCAGGAGTGTTTCACAGGTAGTTCAGAAGTAAGGAGGCCGCATGACTGCTGGCCTGTGACTAATTAAATTAGTCCCCTATATCCTCCATGACTCAGATAAGGTGTAGTAGCATCAACCCCACCACAGCTCAAGCTGCTGAGTGGTACTCACCCATTTGGGCCCCAACCAATTCTCATACTCCCAGTGAGACAGGTACTGGGAACCATCCCACACCACAGTAGCTTATGAACGGCCACCAAGAAATGCCACCCCATGACTGACTTATATTCCTTGACTTGTCATGCTCTCATGCAGCAGGCATCCCTGCTTGAAGCCATCAGCACCAGCCCTGAACTCTGAATCTTGCCTTTCAGGCACCACTCAAGGAGCCAGCCCAGGATGCCTGTCACTTCATAATCAAGAAAAGGAGGAGGGACTCAAAAGGGGGCTCTTGCTGACTGAAGCATGATTTCTTATGTTTGTTCTGTGAGCCCCAACCTATGACTATGCCCCAGACTCCCCACGGAACTTAAGCACCCAAACTGCTTTCTTCTTAAGGTGCGTGTCCAAGTACATCCCATCTTTCCCTCTCTCGGTCTGATCGCTTTTATCTATGGCCAGCCAAACTTACTCAGCGACTGCTCTGTCAGGAGGTAATCTCTTTGACGTGGTTGGGTTAGCTCTCGCACACCTCTCACATCCTGTGAGGTCACTTTTATCATCACCATATTTATGTCAGAGATGAGAAGACTGAAGTCCATGCGGTCACCTAATTTATCCGTTTTACACATTCAGGAGTGATAGTATCAGGCTTTTAACCTTGACAGTAGCCTCCAGAATCATCACCCTGAAGCACTCCTTTTTGCCTTCTATTTTTCTGAGCTCCAGGTCACCATGTATATGATTCTATCCTTACAGGTGTTATAGTTCAGGTGTTATAGTTCAAGTGCACCATTGCTGCCTCCTGACTGGTTAGTCTCTCCTGCCCTCCATGAGTCCCCACACTGTGTACAGCTCCCTTGTGGAGGCTTGCAGCTCTACCCTCAGGTGGCATTGCTCAGTCTCTTTTCCTCACTATAACCATTTGTTCCAAGGTCAGGACTGAAACTCACATCACCTATGAAGTTCTTGCTGACCACTGTTCCTTAAAACTCTATCTCCTTCTTCTGAACTGTAACACCTGCCTAACTTCTATCCTGCATTACCATGTGTTTCTTTCAATGCCATCCATATCTGACTCTCCCAGGTTAATTACAAACTCCTTACAGATGATCATACTATAGTGGTTTTTTTAAGCTCAGTGGCACCTTCTGTCATGCTCTACTCATAGCTGATACAATATGAATGAGATATTTGAATAATTTTGATCTAAATAAACTGCATAGTCTGAGGGTATCAACAAAAAGTTTTACCATTTTGTCTTACGGAGATTACCAAGAATGCAAGGTTTTATGCTCACTTTGTGGGCAGATGTGGGGGCAGGCACTCATGGGGCTGTAGCCAGGCTGATGCATAGATAAGTGACAAGAACTGAAGTTATTACCAAGATAATATGACCCATCAATGCTAAACAGCTTTATTGAGATTAAACGTATATGGATACAAAAGTATTGCACAAATTTGAGGCCAGAATTTTATCAATAAACTAATTCAGTTCAAGAGACATTCATTGGACAGTTTCTATATACAGAAGTGCACAAGACTGCCTCTGTCCCAAAAGGGCTTACACTAATCAAATATAACATTAGAACTTAACGAGCCCATAGAGAATAGGAATCTAATCACCTCATTTTGCAACAGAGAACAGTGAGGCCCAGAGAAGGGAGACTACTGACAATGGCCACACAGCTCTCTAGAGGCACATCCAGTATTAGAACCCAAGTCTGTTTCATTGTACCACAACCCTTCTTCCCAGAATTACGAAACCTAATGTAACCATGGCTACAGTTTCAGTTAGTGAAGAAGAAAAGCATTAGGGCCATTGAAGGGAATTATTTTGTAACAGAAGTCCACAAAGGATCATGTCCCTAAGTCCCTGCTGAAATCATTGTTTATTTAAAATTCTATCCTCGTATAAAAAATAAGTGAGGACTATAATAAGTACTATAGGAGAGCTACATCTGAGTTGAAACTTGAGAAGAAGTGGAAATTACAACAGACAGAGATAGGAAATAGGAAAAAACGGGGGAAGCTTAAATGAAATCATACACGGGATGGTGTTCATAGCCTTCAACAAAATAAAACAAATGCAAGGTACTAACCATCCAGAGAGAAGAGAAGAACACAAAAGAAGGAGGAGGGGACCTTGAGGGCTTCTGCACAGAGACTGACCAGTAAAATACACCAGCTAGAATCCATATTTCTAGGAGATGAGGGAGAAGGCTGAAGTCAGAACATGATAGGCTTGGAATACCATGTGAAGGAGTCTGTCCAGGAGGGACTCTGTATAGTGTCGCCTACACAATGGTCTCTAAATTACAGACTTTGGCATTTGGAGGTAACTTGATTGGAGTAAAACAGATAAGGTGGTCATCAAAGTGCACAGGTGAGAAAGGAAGTGAAGTCAGAATAAGTACAGTAACTAGGAAAAGCTGGAGGACACTTTGATGCAGACTGTCAGTTCCCTACAGTGGATGGGACCTACATGTCTGGTGGTGAGACAAGCACAGGTATGTGGATGATGACAATGTCAACTGGTGTTAGTGACATGAAAGGAGAACATCTGAGAGGAAATGTGAATTTGAATCTAGACATCTCGAATCAGAGGTAACAGATGACATGCAGTTAAGGGTGTCCAGCAAGGTGTTCCTTGTCAAATCATCAAGCTTGTTTGGACTTCTTCTCTTTCTCCTAAAATCAGCCATGGGGAAACTAGGACACAGAAGATAGCATGGGTTTTATAAAGTTATGACAACAAAAATATCAATAACATCCATAAGAAATCCCGAGGGAGTCTCAACACCACCTTGACCTTGATTGTCTCTGTTCTAGGAGCTCAGAGAAATGGCAGTGACCCTGCCTCGGATCAAGGATGGTGGGGACATGGAGTGAGAGGGTCAGTTGCAGAAAGGCTTTCAAGTTCTCTTATTTCCTGTTTCACATTGTCTTTTGGCAAAATTTGCCTGTCACAGCGCCACTGAAAACAGCTGGCAGAGCTTTTGGATACAATAAAGATGGCATCATATAACTGAGGAAAGGAAAAATGATGTTATAAAAACCAGCTTATTAAATGGAGAAAAAAAATTTGTTATCCATTTAACTCTACATTCAAAGGTAGATGCAGCATAGATTAAAAGGCTGAAATTAAAAGGTAAAACTGAAATTTAGTAGACAAAAACATAGAAACATGGTGGAAGAGCTCTATAACCTAGGAGTAGAGAACAACTTTTTAAACAAAAGCCCCAAAATGTTATGCAAAAGTTTACAAATTTGATTACATCGAACTAAGAATGTATTTCAACAGAAAACATGATAGATAGAATTAACAGATAATGGTAGATTAGGAAAAGATAGATGAAGTGTTTGAAACTGATAAAGACTAAAATTTAGAATATACCAGGAATGCATTCAGGAAAAGACAAACATTCAGGAAAAGAAAATATGGGCAAAAAATTTCAATAATGAGTTTCAAGGAGAAACACAAAAGACTGACAAGCACATAAATAAGTTATGAAATTAACTGGTAATCAGAAACATTAACTGGCAATCAGCAAGTTATCAAAGTAAAACAAAAAGAGGTATCAATTAATAACCTTCTTGGCAAGATTTAGAAAGTTGGATGAAGCCAAGTATGAAAGAAAGTGGAGAGAAAAACACCCCAGAACACTTACTGGTAGGAAGGTAGACTAGAGTCACCACAGTGTAGGGCAGTCAGATAAAGTGATGTATACCCCGGAACCATCTCTTTCATCCCTGAGTATATAAACCTATAGGATTCCTACACAGGTCTCTTTCAGACCATGCTTGAAGATGCTCATCTTAGCGCTGAGGGCAACCAGTGTCAATGACAGGAATGATGGACAAGTCAAATTAGATAGATGGGTCCCACTGAAAGCTAAGAGTAGTTAAAAGTTATAAACACATAAAAAATATTATTGGGGGTTGGCTGGGTGGTTCAGTGGGTTGAGCCTCTGCCTTCAGCTCGGGTAGTGGTCTCAAGGTCCTGGAATCAAGCCCTCTGGAATTCCCTCCTGGAATCGAGGCTCTCTGCTCGGCAGGGAGCCTGCTTCCTCTTCTCTTTCTCTGCCTGCTTGTGATATCTCTCTCTCTCTCTGTGTCAAATAAATAAATAAAATCTTAAAAAAATATATTATTGGGTTTTAAACAGTGCTAAAAAAAAAAGGTAATAAACAGTATGTAATATGTAACCCACCACCATTTATGTTAAGTAAAAATATATATACATGTACAAAAGAGCCTAAAAGGATACACATTAAATGCATCTAAATGGTTCTTAAAAGAGCCATAACTATGGGAAATGGGGATAACTACATAACTAAAACAAGAAAAGGGGCTTTAATGTATGGTCCAATGATGATAATGTCCCATGAATATGAGAACCAAGGGTCTACATCTAAGATTCTAAAGTAAAAGAAAAAAGATCCAACCAGCAGTTGAAAATAGGAGTTGGCAAATCAGAGAGCTGAGATAGAGAGGAGGGATTGGCAAAGGCACACCTAAAAGTGATAACTAAATCTGTGGTTAGGCAGTGGATACATTGCCAAAGAACAGAGCCAAGAAATGAAAGCAGGAGGGACAGAAAAGGTAGTGAAAACCACAGGAAAAAACAATAGAAACTTTCTCAATTCATTTAAGAAGGATATACCCACCCTAATTCAAAAAACAGCTAGGGAACACAAATAAAATAATTTTAGATCAATTACTAAATAATAGGGTGTAAAACAGTAATTATAGAAAATTCAGTAGCATACTAAAAATTGTACCAAATTCGGTAGGGTTTATGCCAGGCATACCAGATTTCAACTATATAAGATCTATCAACAATAAGGTATTACATTAAAATGTAGAGGAAAAAATCATGAATAATATTGTTAGATGCAAAATAAGGTTTATTAAAATTAACAACTACTCAAAATGGGAAAAAAGAATGAAAATTTAGGAAAAACAGGAAAAAGGAAAACTTTTTAACGATCACAAAGTTTTATAACAGAAACTAGCAGCAAACCTCATATTAAATTTTGAAACACAGAGGACAGTTCCAGAAAATTATGAACAAGAAAATAATGCCCATCTAGAGATTTTAAGTAAACATGGAGCGAGAGGTTGGGGAGAGGGAGAAAAGATAAATTTATTTATTTTTTAAAGACTTTATGTATTTATTTGACAAAAAAAAAACAAGAGAGCACAAGCAGGAGGAGTGGCAGAGGGAGAGAGAGAAGCAAGTCCCCACTGAGCAGGGAGCCTTATGTGGGGGTCCATCCCAGGACCCTGAGATCTTGACCAGAGCCAAAGGTAGATGCTTAGCTGATGGAGCCACCAAGATGTCCCAAGATAAATTTATTCTTATCTACAAATATATAATTGTCTCCTTAGAAACACAAACATCTCATTTAAAAATTACTAAAACTTGGGCGCCTGGGTGGCTCAGTGAGTTAAAGCCTCTGCCTTTGGCCAGGTCATGATCCCACAGTCCTGGGATCAGGTCCCGCATCGGGCTCTCTGCTCAGCAGGGAGCCTGCTTCTCTGTCTCTCTCTGCCTGTCTTTCTGCCTACTTGTGATCTCTCTCTCTGTCAAATAAATAAATAAATAAATATCTTTATTTTAAAAAAATTATTAAAACTTTCCAAAAATAAACAAATAAAAACAAAGCCAAAAACGGTTATTAGAACTTTTTAAGACTTCAATAAAGTGACTGGATATAAAAGAATATTAAAAAACTAAACAACCAGAAATAACAAATCTCCTTTATACACATAGTTATAAGATACAATCATAAAAAAAAATTCAAACCAACATCAAAAATTACAACTAGCATAGGGATTGATTTTATACGAAATGTAGAAGAGCTTTATGAATGAAACTATAAAAAAATTATGAAAGGGCATTAAAAAAAAAAAAAAAGCCCTGAATGATAAAACCACCTTTGATGAACTGTGACGGTTCTGATCATTCTCCTGGTGGGCTGACCGTTTGGATTCCGCAACCCCCTACCCCCCGCCATCCTACCTTACTGGAGACTTGCTTGGTCTATGTTTCACGCTTTTGCATTGTCAGGTTTCTGTCTGTACTGCCTAAGTCCTCTTGGCATAAAAGCACACTGTAGTATTGTTTAAAGAAAATTATTGTTTTCTTTATATTGTTTAAAGAAAATAAAATAAGACCTCATTGCCATACAAAACCTTGCAGCAATACATCTCCAAAGCATTGCCTATTGTTAGTATGGCCAACCTTCATAATTCATAGATTCTATATATGCATAATTGCCTATTTGCTAATTTTTTTAAAATCCCAAAATCAATACGAATGGGACTTTTACAGTCATTCATGGCCATATGCACAGCAGAAAAAAAAAATGTGAGTCACCTGACACACATGTTCCCAGATGAGGTTGAACAAGATGATGCTTTTCCTTCTTATTCCAACTTTCTTACTCTAAATAAGTATCCTGTTCTTAGTCTATCAAGTGCCATGTTTTTTCCCATTTTTGTGCTTTTTGTTGGTGATTTTGGTGTTTAAAATAGCACCTGAGAGTAGTGCAGAGGTACTTTCTGATGTCCTTTAACAAAAAAGTTGTGATGTGCCTTATGGAGAAAATATAGGCTTTGTTCAGGCATGAGTTATAGTACTATAGTACTCTTTTCCATGAATTCAATGATAATGAATCAAGAACACAGAAAAAGTATTTTCTGTCTTTAAACAGAAATACACATAAGTTTATGTATCGATTGGTTGATGAAAATGTAACCAGAGGCTCCTTCCTAAAAGCCTTGGCTCCTAGGAGCAGTGGTTCTATAGTACAGTGTTTGTGATGATTTTACAGAACATACCTACTACAAATAATGCAAATTGACCATATTTCAGTTTCTTCACATCCCATTCTTCAACTCCAGGCAAGCTTTTGAACTCATCACTTCATTATAACATTCTGGTTAAGGCCACCAGTTACCAGTTCCAAGGGTCTGGGGCCCCTGTTCTCTCCCTCATCACACCTGATAATCTGCAACATTCAATACAATAACCATACCTTCTTTCTGGGTCTTTCTCAGAACTGTACTATCTTCATCATTGTCCCTCACAGCCTCCTTTATGGAGTCTTTCTTTCCTCAACCTCTGTGTTGAGATCTGAATTACTCAGAACTCCCTTAATTTGCTTCTTTTGTCAGCTTCTTCCCTGGGAATCTATTCCAAACCAAAAGCTTTAGTGGACAACAATATGTCCAATCTTCCCGTTCAGTTAATTTCTCAAACCTGAAGTCCCTGGAACCACTTCTTCTTTGCTGTCTCTCTCATTCCATACAACCAATGCATCAGAAAATTTTTTGGCTCTATTTGAAAATATGTGCTAAGTCCATTAGCATTTCTCCACTCTACTGTTTCTGCCATAACCCCAAGCCCCATCATCTTTTATCCTGATTACAGCAACTATTTTCTAAATAACTCCCACCTCCTCTATTTTCTCCCCCAATACACACACAATATGTTCCTGTCACAGAAACTAGAATGGGCTGACAAACTGCAGATCAAATTATTCCACTTTATTCAAACCCTCCCGAGGCTTTATATTGTATTTAGAATAATATCCAAATCTTTTGCCATGACCCTACATGATCTAATCTTTGTCTATGTCTCTGATCACTGAGAAAATGCTTTATCTTGAACAATATTGGTCTTTTTTTTATATCTTGAAACTGACAAGATAGTTTCCAACTTAGGCCCTCTGTGCTGGGTAATCTCTCTGGGATGTTCTTCTCTCAAATTCCCCCTTAGTTGTCTTCTCATGATCAGGTATTAGCTAAAAAATCACTCCCTCAGAGAGCATTCCCTGAATATACAATCCAAAAAAAACCACTTCCTCTTAGTCATGTTCTATTTTATCAACCTGTTATTTTTCTTTTCATAGTCTTTACACCACCTGAAATGGTCTTTATAATTTTCTCTTGCTCACCTGCTCATCATGAGACTTCCCCACTTCATCCTCCAGAATGTGAATTTTGTAAGATCAAGAACTTTTAACAATCTTGTCTATCTCAGAGTCCGGGTAGTTTCTGGCACATAATAGATTTTAAATAAACATTTATTGATGGAATGTACCATTTTATTGGAAAGTCTCAATAACATAAAGATGCCAAGCCTGTGTGTGTGTGTGTGTCTGTCTGTCTGTCTGTCTGTGTGTGTGTGAAATTAAAGTAACTCCAATCAAAATTCCAGTAAGGTTGGTACTTGACTAATCAGTAAGCTTAGCCTGGAAGAACATTTACTAAGCTAACTGACCTATGATTTCTATGATCATTCTAAGTAGTATGGTTCAATCACAGGTACAGACAAATGGATCAATGGTGTCAAATTGGAAGTAAAGAAAAAAAAAAGTATATGTGGAAACTTAGCAAAAGTGGTTATTTCATATTAGTGGGGACTTAGGTACCTCACACCACATTCTTTAATAGCTTGAAATTAGTCATAGTTGGAGTATTTTTACCCTGGAATCAGCAAATGCTATGAATCAGGGCTTTAAAAAAAAAAAAAAAAAAAGATTTGATTTTTTTTTTTTTAACCCACTGAGCCACCCAGGTGCCCCTTAGTTTTTTTTTTTTTTTTTTTTTTTTTTTTTTTAAGAAGCTTTAGGTTCACAGCAAAACTGAGAGGAAGATACAGAAATTTCTGTATATAGCTCTACCCCTACACATGCACAGCCTTCCCCTTTATCAACCGCCCCCAACAGAGCGGTACATCAGTTATAATTGAATTTACCCTACCTGATACGTCATGATCACCCAAAGTCTTTAGTTTCCACTAAGGCTCGCTCTTGGTGTTAAACATTGTTTGGGTTTGAACAAATGTATAAGGACATGTATCCATCATTATGGTATTGCACAGAGTATTTTCACAGCCATAAAAATCCTCTGTGCTCTCTACCTGTCCATTCCTTCTCCCCAACACCTGGTAACCTCTGGTATTTTTATTGTTTTGCCTTTCCCAGAATGTCTTATAGTTGGAATTATATGGTATGTGGCCTTTTCAGATTGGCTTCTTTCACTTAGTAATATGCATTTATACCATGTCTTTTTATAGCTAAAAGCTAATTTCATTTTAGCGCTGAATAATATTCCATTGTATAGATATACCACAGTTTAATTATCTGTTCAGCTACAAAAAGCCATCTACTTGGCTGCTTCCAAGTTTTGGCAATTATAAAAAGGGCTTATTTTTCCCTCCTTCAGAAACCTAGTTGTTACCAGCATGCCACTGGGCCAAGGACCTATGTGATACAAAACTTTTGAGGGTGAGAGTGGAAACAAGGTGACAGGGTGTTGCAACTCTCAGTGAGAACACACTGTTCCAAAATTTCCAACTGAAGCCTACATATGAACCCTGAGAAAATACTGAAGGACCCACTTTATTTTAATAGTTCAATGTTTTGCTCATATTGTTGGTTCTCTGTGTTTATATGCTGACATACTTGAATATTTTATATTTCTATTTTTTCTTATCTTCTACAACTCATATTCTACAAGAAATATATTTACAAAGGGTTAGGTATCAGTGAAATAGGGTTGAAGGATAAGATGACAGGCAAGATCAATGAAGTAAAATGAGACTCCAGATAGCAGTTGCTGGAACCAGAAGAAGAGAAAATTCCAAGAAATTCCAGAATCGCTGTCTGTCCCAGACACAGAAACCTGGGTCGATCTGTGTGGTTTCTTTGCAGAAAAGACTCCAATGGCCTCCCATCTCAATTGTTTCATCTCAATCAGAATAAAAACCAGCATCTGTGCAGTCTTTCTCCCTTGCTTGCTGCTTTCCAGTCATCCGGGACTCCTCCAAATGTTCCAGACATGCTCCTACATGCACAAGCCAGGCTGCTTCCCACATATCTTCACGGCTTACTATCTCATCCCTCTTAAGTCCTATTTAAATACTACCTTCATTCATTCTCCACCCCCGTCAACTGTTTTCCCCCATAGCTCTTCCACTCCCCCCCAATAGCATACCATATGATTTAGGTATTTTTTCACTGTCTATCTCTCGCCACTTGAATGTAAACTCCATGAAGGCCAGAATTTGGATCTGTCGGGTATGTTACTGAATCTCCAGTGCCCAGAAGAGTCTGACCCAGAACAAGTAGGTGTTCAGTGAATGTTTATTGACTGACTGTCTGAATAAATGAATAAAGTCAGCACTGAAAAATTCTGTAAGAAAGTTGAGCAAAGGTTGATTGTGGCGGACAATGATGTTCCAGATGGCAGCTGGAGGATGGAGCAGTAAGAGAGCAGTGGAGGTGCAGAAGGCAAGAGAGGCCCTAGGCTGGTCCAGGGGTGACCCCCCTGCCATGTGGAATTGGCTGGTGTCTGCCCCATCCTCGTCATTCTTACCACTTTACCCTCATCACTCAGACTTGAAAAGTCCCTATTTCCACTCATTTTTGGAAGGCATCACTACACACTTGGTGAGGAGAGAAAAACACCTCATTTGATCGATTTCACTGTAATGAGCCTCTTGGGAAAGGAACAGGCTGGGAAAATATCTACTACCTGCTTTTAGCTTAGTTCCTACTCACAAACAAAATTTCCCTTATCATATCTATATACACTGGTGCCATGAATTCTTACTTTCTCTTTTCACTGAGGACATTAGAGGAGATTGGGAGACGAAGAACCGAGACAGGAAGAACACAACGTAGAGACACAATGTGACTAAGGCAGGTTATGGCCGCACCATCAGCTTTGAAATACTCTCATGGATCCCCTCATACACACTGGAGCCTCCGTCTGGCCGCAGTGTCGTGGAGAGAGAGTTGTTTCCAGTACATCAAGAAATGGGTGATGTATTTTAAAGAAAGGAGAAGCACTGAATATTTACAATTCACTTAGCTGAACAAATATACCAGAGAGAAAATGGGGCCAAAAAAGTAAAAGGATCAGGATCCCAAATCAGGGCCAGCCCAGAAATAGCAGAACTATTGTATTTCTCACTCATAGCTCCTTTCTATCCTGGGATCTCACAGCGAGCTTTACACGTTGATTAAACTCCTAACAGCCTGGGGAAAGCAGCAGAGGAGATGAGGTAAGCACATTTGAAACAATGCACTAGAGTCATACACAAGATTTAATCTGCGGAAAGAATACTGGGGACACCCCTGTCATTTCTGGGTACCCTAGTTTTTACATCGGGTGGAACTCAGGAGCCCTTTGCCCTGCTCCAAGCAAAATTTTGGCCAATTTTGTGGAATCCATGGATGTGGAGAGAAGAGGGAAATGCAGCGGATCTGGGAATCAGCCTCAGAGCTGTGGGCACAGCTGGTGGCCGCCTCCCCCGGGCTGGTTTGTGGTGTTCTGGGACAGGTTCCATTTCACAAATGTGTGTTGAGTACTGAAGGCCTGCTCTGTATGGGTGCATTCTGCCTTTTCTCTTTTTTTCCACCTTTTCATACTTAGCCCCCTAGGAGACAAACTCTCATTCCAAATCAGCTTTTCACCCTTTTGCTACCTTTGATAACAGCTAGCACATAAAAGCAAAGAGAAGAACAATGTGAACATCGTGAAGATTTGAAGCTAAAATCAGTGGTGAAAAGCTACTCTGAATATTTTTTTGTAATGGCAAACTAAGTCATGGTCATAGGAATAGATTGATAAGTCATTAGAGACTAAGGACACCTCCCAGGGTTACAGAAAAATTACGTCGGAGACAATGATGCCAAATTGTCACAGGGAAAAGTAAAGAGTAATCCTGATGTTAATATCAAAGAGAAGAGCCAAGCAGGCAATTACTATTGAAAAAGTCCAAATTTCAGTGCTCACTAAAAATTTGGAATGAATTTTAAGGGGAAAATGTATAAGCACTTAGTGGCTAATCGAAACTTGAAGGAAAATGTCCTAACAGTGAGGTCTATTAGACAACAGAATAGTCTATTAGAACAGACTCCTTGGGGATGTGGCAACCATCACCCATATGGGAGTCATTTAAGACAAGATTGGGAAAGCACACTTGAGAATACACCATGGGAAACAAACAGGTACCTCCACAAGGGTCAAGCAGAGGAACTTGATTAAAACTGCTCCCTGTGGGAAGGGTATCCCTGTCCCATGACCCCAGGCATCTGGGAGGGGCTGTCTGGAACCAGGCATGACTAATGCAACTTTACCAGGTCATGACTTGCCACCCAGAGAGCCACCTCATGTCCCTTGGAAGCCTAAGATCTACACTTTCTTGACAGCTGAGGATAAGAGGACAAGAAGCAGCCCTGACCTGAGCCTACGGGGCCTAGATAAGACATGCAGAATTGCTCCCCAGCACAGTCTGGGAGATCCCACTCAGGTCCCTCCCTGCCGATATTACACAAGTGACACACAACTGTGGAAATAATTAGAAAGTGAGGATAAATAAAATCAAACACCAAAATAAAACCACTCTGAATCTCAGCACTCAGCCATTTGGTATCCATCCCTTTCCTGTATACACATGTAATGTATACTTCCCAAATACTTCACAAATATTATATAAACATTTAATATTATAATAAATGTATAAATATATAATAAAATATAAACATACATATATTTTACAAAAACCAGTTTAACTACACATAATGTTTTAGAAACAATGGACATATTTCATATGAGTAAAAATACCCTACAAAATATCTTCTTAATGATCATTACTGCATTGCATAAATTTAGTATAATACATTTATCTAAGTCCCTTTTGTTACACATCTCTTGATCCTCAATCTCCTTCCTCTTTTTTAAAATATATATCTCTTTGATGGACATCTTTGTAAGCATCCTTTTTTTTTTTTAAGATTTATTTATTTGACAGGCAGAGATCACAAGGAGGCAGAGAGAGAGAAGAGGAAGCAGGCTCCCTGCCAAGCAGAGAGCCCGATGCGGGGCTCGATCCCAGGACCCTGGGATCATGACCCAAGGCGAAGGCAGAGGCTTTAACCCACTGAGCCACCCAGGCGCCCCTTTTGTAAGCATCCTTAATTATTCTACAACATAAAAGTCATGAAAATAAAATTGCTATGTGAAAGGGTATACGTAATATTTTTTTTTAAGATTTTATTTATTTATTTGACAGACAGAGATCACAAGTAGGTAGAGAGGCAGGCAGAGAGAAATGGGGGAGAAGCAGGCTCCCTGCTGAGCAGAGAGTCCGATGTGGGGCTTGATCCCAGGACCCTGGGATCACGACCTGAGCCAAAGGCAGAGGCTTTAACCCACTGAGCCACCCAGGTGCCCCTATACATAATATTTTTAAGGGTTTTAATGCTTGTGGCGAAAGTACTTTTTAGAAAAATGGTAGCCCAGACCAGCAGAAATCAAAGTGTCCTTTTTGTTGTCACTGCTGTTCTTGTCAGCAGGGAGTGCTCTCATGGCTTTGTTTTGGAGTAGCATGAAGGACCCATGGCCACCTTAGTCCTATTAGCATCAAGAAGAAAGGGAGAGGAAGGTCCCTTTAAATAGGCAGTTTGAGCTATTTCCCCATAGAGAAGAAACTGAACAAGAGCCTGCAAACTGTCTTAGGAGGAAGAGGCTATCTGCTTGAAACAGCCAGGACCTTTAGCTCAAATCCATTAATCCTCTTTATTAAACCTGGGTCACCTCTGAGTCTTGAGAAATTAACCAGCATCTCCCCACTGCAAGTACGCATCAAGAGACAGCGCCTGCACACCGCCTGTAATTTTCATGGACCAAGGTTCTGGGGTCAGAGGGCTTCCCAGGCTCCGTCCTCTGCTTTTGTCAATTTAAAAGAGGACATCAGCTGCACTTGTATAAATTTCAGGCCAGGCTGTGCAAGGGCGAGTGCTGCGCAGCATCTCTGCTCTGTGGGAGAGGCAAGGGAAGAACACAAGGCAGGCGGCAGGCAAGCCGCAGCTACTTGGTTGCTCCTCTTCATCCTAAATACCTCAGAGTGGTTGCAGGAGCTCGGAAGGGGTGCAGTTCAGAGTCAAGGGTGGACTTGCTTCTTTCCTCAGAGCAGCTCCCCCAGTACTCTGCACTGCCTGTTGGACTCCATCCCAAAGTCTGCAAGGAAGAACTGAAATTCTGTGCTAAGATACGAAGTAGAGACAATGCTTGAGCCAAATACAAAAGGGCCAGAGACAGACAGAAAAGGAGGCAGGGCCCCAAGGTGTGAAAAACATGCAGAGAGACCAAGAAAAATCGGAGGGAGAATGAGTACCAGAGCAATATCAAGAACAAAAACACCAAAGCACAAGGGTCCCCTTCTTGGCAGCCTGTCTCGCCTGATCTGGGCCTCCCTGGATGGATTGAGACATTTTTGCATTGAAAATAGCGTGAGTCCTCCTCTCTAGCCATTTACACAAATCTGGCTAAGTCAGTGATTTAGAGACCAAGGTCAGAATTACATACTCAAGCCCTATTATAACCAGAGTCCAACAGATTCATGCTTCTAGTTTTGATAGGAAGAATATGAAAAGTAACTGTCGAAGAACCCAAGGAGAAATGAAAAAAAGGAGAGAACTGTTAGAAATTAAACCTATAAGAAAAAGACAGAATAGAGGATTGACCTTGTAGCAACTTTATTTTTTTTTTTTAAGATTTTCTTTATTTATTTTACAGAGAGAAAGAGAGACCAAGAGCAGGAGTAGGGGCAGAGAGAAAATCTCAAGTAGACTCCAAGCTGAGAGTAGAGCCCAATATGATCTCACCACCCTGAGATTATGACCTGAGCTAAAGCCAAGAGTTGAACACTTAACTGACTGAGTCATCCAGGTGCCCTGAACTTGTGGTAACTTTTTGAACTTGGAAGAATCACTGTCATGAGGGGAGTTACGGAACCTGACTTGTCTAAGACCAAATGAGCTATTGAAGTTCCACAAGAACTCCATGTGGTAGGGTAGTAGAATTATTGCCATTTTATAGGTGAGGAAATTGAGGCACAGGGAGGTTCTGACTAATGTCCATGTCCGTAAATTCCAAGTCAGGAATTGAGAGGAACAGCATTTGTTCTCAGACATCTGACCACCCTGTTCACCACTGCAGTCACTGAAGGAAGGGGAGTCACCAATGAGGACACACTGAAGAACAATCCAGTCCCTCTAGACCCTAGCCTTCTTGCTGAACTGGAACCAAAACCAGCCTTTACAGAAAGTGAATCATGAGGGAGAAAGCCTCTACCAACACCACCACCACCATGCTGAGGGGCAGGAATCAGAGGACCATCAAAGCAAGTTTCCTCCTAGGAAATCTCTATCAGCACACCAAATGTTAAAGAAAAATAATTTCTATTTTTTCTACTATCCATTTTCCACTATCCACATTTTTCCACATTTTCCACTTCCATTTCCATTTTCATCCACTATCCAAATAGTCTACCATAACATGAGATATATATCTAATCAGAAAAACATACATCAGTGTGTATTTTAATGATCCTCTCCCTACCCTGCATGTGTGGGGACCAGAGCAATAATAATTCCTAGAGCCACACTGGAAGTTCATTGTTTTGACCTTTTCTCAGCCCCAAGGGAAGCGTATTCTTTTGAGATTCTGAGATTCTTTGTGAATCATATCCAAAGTTCATCCCTATCCTGAAGGTAGACCCACTGATGGATTTGGGTGAGAATAAATACGTCTTAGCTTTGAAGAAGGGCCACACACCTGTTGCCTGGAAGTAGAGGAGTTATTCCCAGTAATTGAAAAATCTCCCGGGAGACCAAAAATAAATGACTGACAACACTAGCAGAAAATAATAATAATTTTTTTTTTAAATCTAAGGATTAATTGAATTTCTAACATCAAAGGAGAAATCATAAAGAAACACTGTTTCTTCTCATCTGGGCACCATCGGACAGCATCTGTAAGCCTGCATTGGGAGCCAGGCCTGCCTTACCATGACCCAGGCACAAGGGACTGTATCTGCCACCCTGGCATGAATTGTGGATGGATTAGCGACTGTCACCAAGAGACTCCTGGCTTCTGTTAGCTTCTCTCCCAGCCATTATGCTATTAAAACAGGGGGTGTTTTGCATATTTAACGACTCCAATGTCATTTCACTGACATAATGCTTTTTGCTGGCATGTATTTCCTGGGTCCCCGGTGTCACTCCCCGGGCTAAGGGTGTGCCAGGCAGGGAATCTCACTCCCTCCTCCCACCTCCCCTGTGGGGCTCCCATCAAGTGAACGGAACAAAGTGGGATACCCACCGGCCAGCTCTGAAGGCAGGTTCCTGCTCAGAGGCTGCTAGCCACCTGGAGGAGAGAAATTACACCGTTCAAGTCTTCCTCCTGCTTCTAGCCAATTTCTACTCTTTTTAATTCAATTCAGCTCTTTCTGACCCCGGCAGGCTGGAGTTCCAGAGTTACTTTCAATGGATAGCACCAATTACCAAGGTGTGAAAATAGAAACCTTCGAATTTTGAGAACAAACCCAGAAATGGGGACTTAACTGAAGACGGCTGGAGGGAAGAGAGAAGGAGTCTGAACAGGAAGGAGAGGCAGCTCTCACACAATTAGGAACCCGCAGGGGATGAGCACACAGTGAGGGGCTTCTGGACAAGCAGCTGGGACCCAGGAGAGGCCCTGGGGTACCACGGTGCATGAGCAGAAGCGCTGGTGCTGGGACAGTCAGCAGGAAAAGACAAACAAACAGACCCTATAAGAACTCCAGCACTGGGCCCACAGGGCATTAAACTGGACAGAAAGCTCTGGGAGCCCTAACTTCTAGAGGGCCTGTATACTTTGAGTGATATCCTTGTCCATCATGAGGGATTTAGTGAAAGAACAGTGTATGAAGAAGGGAACGCACCCGATTCACAAACCTATCTGTGGTCACGTGAGCTGTGCGCTCACTTCGAGGAGGCCTCTCACCTTCACTGCGGATTTCCTAGGAGACCTCCAATTGTGCCAAGGGACGTGTGAAAACCAGACATATGTGGGAACCGAGTAACACTTACGAAATTAAGTATAGTGTTGGTTTATGCTTTTGTGATCATATTGGCATATTCTCCCTTACAAAATTTAAATGAAACTGGTACCCAACAAGTGTTTGAAATACTGTTTTAAATAAGGTGATCTTGATGTCTTTAAAGCTGGTCTTGCTATACAAGAAAAGGAAGATATACTACCACGGAATTAACTCAGAATTTAAATCCAATGAGACCACACTCCCACTCCCACTGGCAAGATAAAGAACTACTGAGAGAGAATTAGTCTATGCACCCCCCTCCCCCACCCCAAACACAGGTACTGAAAGGGGAGCTCACTTCACAGTAAGGAGGAGTAGAGCTGCAAGTCACCCTGTGACTAAGATATTTCAGAAGCATGTGAATAATCGTCAGTGTGGTCTGCCAGGCATTCGAGGCTTCCAAGAAGCCAGCCCTCCTTGCTAAGTAGCCCAGGTTCTTCACATCTGCCCCCCACACCCCCCACTCTAATCTGCTATCCTGTCTATCCACCTACACTCCATGCTCATTCTCACATTCCCTTTTCGCAGGGAGCCTCCCCCACCCCTTAGCCATTTCCACAGCCACCACCCTCAAAAACCAGCTGTCACCCCTTCTCTTCACCAACCAGCCATCACTTCTCACCCAACGTCTCCTTAGATGATTCACGCCTGCTAAATTCCCTCCCTGCTCAAAACGTATATCTGGCCATGGAAGACAACTATATTTTTTGGCAGAAGTGTGACATAAAAGAAAAAGTGAGAAGAACTGCCCCCTCAAGAAATGAGGTGTAGGTTTGAACCCAGCTGACTTGGGATTTTCTTTAACTTTTCTCTCAGTCTGTTTCCTAATCTGTAAAGTGAGAGGAATTATGTTGCTGGGTGAAAGCTCTTCTGTTCCTGCCTTGCAAAAGGTTCAGACAGAAATGGAGTGGCTGGCCAGTTGCCTAGGCCAGAGAAGGGCTCCTGCTACCTCTCTTCCAAACTAGGGGAGAAGCTCTGTGATAAGGAGAAAGGGGTGCTCTGGAATGGGGCTGAGGGCGTGACCCAAGCACACAAACCTCAGGTTGCATTGAGAGACTCTGTGTATGATTTGGAGAGGTGGCTCTGTAGGTGTGGCATGAATCCATGGACACACCCCGAAAACATATAAGCAAATAGGAACAAGAAAACACAAATCCCTCTTCTACCTTCCACGGGTCAAATTAAGATCATCTTCAGGGAAGAAATGAATCCTAGAACCTTAGAGCTAGATCCCCTGACTTTTAGACCAAAGGTTCATTTCATTGCTGGACCCATTGTCCCTGAGTCTGTCAAAGATCTCCACTCTTCTTCACAGATGTTTGCCCCTCGCTGTGTTTTGAGTGCAGTGAAATGCATGGCTGGAATCCCTGACATGTGTGCTGTCAACACTGGAGCGCATCACCTGAGAGAGAAGAAATGCTTCTCAACCACACAGGGTGACCACCATCCAGGTCTGTTTGGGACTGAGAGTTCCCAGGATGCAGAGCTTTCCATTGTTAAGTCAGGACAGTTCTGGGCAACAGGGATGACTGGATCATCTAGCTTAGACTTGATTTCTGAAAATTCCCCATCTTTATTCACATGAATGGGATAGGAAAGACACAGCCTGACCTAAGGGCTATGAACTTCAAAGAGACTCCATCTTCTAAACTCTCTGATGATTTTCCCATTTCATTTTTATACATGAAGAAAATGAGTGTCATAAAAATATATTTGTTGAGGAGACATTCTTATGTGGCAGAGTTGAGTTCGAGGCTCACATCTACAGCACCCCTAAACCTGTGCTCTTTCCCCAACCCCATGAGCTCTATGAGGACCATCACTATCTCCCCGCCCCAGGAATGAGGACCATAGCACAATGCAAGGGCCTGCCTTCAAGAGGTTTCAGAAACACACAGGTCAGTGGATTGAAACACAACATCCTCCCCCACCTTCCAGTTGTGGCCGGGGCTCCTCCAAACCCCACTGTAAATCCTTCCAGTCTGTAAACACTCAGATACAGTTCCTTCCATTGCTTAGCAGCTTTTGACACTAATTGCTCTACAGAGTGTGTGCAACTGGCAACACCTTATTAAAAGTGAAATATATTATACTGTCCACTTATTGCTGCTTTATAGAGATAAAGTATCCCAACTACACGGAAAAGCTGGCAAAGAAATTGACAAAGTGGCTTCTAAATAGAAGCCTGCATAAGGCCATTCCTGGGGCAAGAGCTCTATCTGGGTTAGGCTGCGAGTTTCCCTGATTTGACCTGGGATTTCACCACACCAGGACTCTCTCCCCTTTACTGTTCTGATTTCTACCTCAGAGATTAGCTTCCAAGAAAGGAGACTTGGTGCTGGCAAGAAGGCTAAAGTGGCTGCTGTCAGGGCTGAGAAATCAGCCCTGCCCCATCTGCAGACATGATCTATCTCCCTCCCTTCAAGGACAAAGCAGCATAGAAGGACGCTGGCCACAAGGAAGTGCTGGGCAGGGAAGGCCAAGGCGGAGAGGCAAGTCCAGAGTAGGAGACCTCCAGACTCAGACCTGGCATGAACAGGTTTTCTCGGACAAATGTGGAATAACACAGCCTTCCCGAGGAAAGTCCATCAAGTCTTGAATCCTCCATTTCCAGCAAAGCTAAAATCAACCATCTCTGTGGAGACATGCTATCTACTTATACCATCAGGGAATTTGCCCACCACCCAACCTTGGCACAGGCAACTATTAGCTGCTCTGTATTATACGATAGATACTCTCATGAATGCCACACTAGTAAAGACCTGGGTTCAATTCCTCAATCCAAATACCCCTAAAACTTTCCCTAAATGCCCCCAAACCCAAGATTACCTGTCAATTCATACAGCTTGCAAGCTAAGAATGGATATTTACAGTTGTAAAGGGTCGTAAAAACAGGAAGAATATGAAATAAAGACCTTATGAGGCCCACAAAGCCTAAACTATTTGCTTCACAAAAGAACATCGGCCAACCCTGTCTGAAAGGAAAGATTTGGAAAGCTGAGAGAGATGGCTGCAGGCAGGCTCAGAAGAAAGCCTGAGATGGATGGAGGCACAAGGATCAATACAAAAATGACACCAGGAAAACAATTTCCTGCTTCTATCAAAACAAACTTCACTCGAGTGCTGAGATCTGATTAATTGTGTTAGCTGCACTTGCTGGAAAGAGTCCGTCCACAGGAGCCGTAGCCCCTTGTCTTGGCAATATTTTGCGGCTGATCTCTGCCCATGCCAGCACAGAGATGCAGCCAGTGGGACAGGGTGGCCCCTGAAGCTAGCAGATAACAAGGGAGATGGAGTGATGGAGAGAAGAATCTATTGTCCCTGCCACGTTTTGTCTTTCTGAGATACCAAATTGCCTGATCGCTTTGACATTTCCGAGACCAAATTAAAATGCGCCACCATGGAGACAAAATGTCATTAGCCTCATTATAAGTGATTGTGTTAAAATAAATACAAAAATAAAGTGGAAATTAGTCCAAACCATTAAAATACAGAAGCAAAAATGGCCAACAGGGACCTTACATGTGACAGACTAAGAAAGGTTGAGACATCCCCTAAGGAGACAGGAAAGATGAATGTAACAAGCACAGTGACTGATCAACAGGCCACTGGTGACTGTGGCAGGGCTGTGGCACTAAGGCAACCTCTTATGCTGCCTCTGTGTTGCATGACCTTGGAAAAGCACTTAACCTCACCAAACCCCTGAATTTCATCTCCAGGAAAATAAAAAAGTAACTTTTTTCTTTTCTTTTCTTTTCTTTTTTTTTTTTTTTTTTTTTGAGTATCTGTTAAGAGTGTCCCTTCTAAGTAGGAAGCAATAAAGAAATGGTCTTTTGAGATGGATACTATCTTAAGAGGTCCCTGAAGAGAAGAGGACAGGAAGCCTCTTTAGGCAGAGAGATAACTGCTTCTCACCAGGGGTAGAGAGGTCCTCACCTGGTCAGCTCCAGGTTTTCTTAAGAGGGTCAATCTTAGCCAGAGAGAAGATCTTCTGTAAGGAAGGAGCCCAGGTGTGGGATACAGAGACAAAGGCTCTGATAACAACTCAGGCTTACTTAAGCTCAGTGTTTACCCTAGGAACCTCCTACCATCCACACAGGCTCATTTCCCAATACATTTGCTCTCTGCCACTTTACCCCACCTGTCCTTACCCCCTCACTCTTCACTGTTCCTTTCACTCACCCTCAATTCCCACTGACACCTTGGACTTGATACCAGAAATCTGGTTCCAGTCCCATATTATCCATCAACTGAGTTTCTTATATAAGGGCAAATGGAAATTTGCCCTTAATGTCTTCCCTAGTTTTATATACATTAACCATAACAAGCAATGATGTACTGATCCCTCCTAAAAGAAAGGGAACAAAATCCTTCCCTTGCCTTCTTGGAAAAAGGACATTAATTCTAACTACAACTATTACTCCCCTCCCTCACCTCACCCATGAAACCCATATAAAGCCTGTCCCTCTATGAATGACTGAATGTGTTGAATTCCTACCTCAGCTTCCTTTTCCACACATCCTTCACAGACATTGCTAACCAATCATGGGCCTTTTTCTTACTGAGCTGAATGGCCCATGGGACCACTATCTATTGATTGGAAATTGGCACCATTTTCTTCCTCTTTGCGATTAGGAATTCCTGTTTTCACCAAACAGGAAACAATCCTCTTTAATAAGTATGAACCAACCCAACTGCAAACACAATGACAGAATAATAATGTCTTATATTAGCATATTTCTTCCTATATTCTAAATTCTCTCTCCATCAGTAGCACCCAGTACCCACATAAAAATCCTGTTGATGACACAACAGATATTACCATTTCTTTCTAAAATCTCAAAGAGCTCAGACCTCAGCAAAGAAAATGTCTTGTCCCGTATTCCATAGTAAAGAGGGCCTAAAATGCACCTATCCTAACTCTAAGTTGACTTGAAATTTGGAATCACTTTGTTTAAGTGTTAAAGAGTAGAACAAAGCCCTCAATTAGAGCTGTAAGATGGTTAATTCCCAAATGTCTGCAAAAAGCTTGGCACATAAGAAGAGCCTCCAAAAGGTTCAGTAGTGAGCAATAGCTCAGAGGGCTTTGCTGACATGAGCTCACTACTTCCCAAAGCTTCCAGCACGATCTACAGCAGGAGATGGTTTCTACCTTTGACTTTTTCTTCCTCTAACTGCTCTGACATCATGATCCTTCAGGAAATGTGTGGATAGGTTAGCAATTTTTTTTTTTAATTTCTGATAAGCCTCACATAAGGATCCTGGAGGACAGCGTGGGAAGGTAGGAATGGAAGGAAACATTGATAGCAGAAGCCACAATGAGGTGGTACCACCATATCTGACTAAATGAGACAACAGTCACCGCAAGAGGCATCACCCTAACCGTATAAACAGAAACAATTTTAGCCTGGAATCCCCAAACAGAATAGTTACTGTTTAATCAGGATGTGCAAATGCCACTGCCCATGTGCTTTGTGCTGGAGCAGGGGGCAAGAGAAGGAATTTTGTGCATGCCTCCAAAGATGACAGAGCTGGGGCGTGGCTGCCTTCTTCTGGATAGATTATGTTTCTCCACTTGCTTCTATAGTTCCCATAGTGTCTCCACTAGCTCACTTGCTTCCCTCCAAAGCCAGCACACATCTTGACTTCTGACTTGATTTTTTTTTTTTTTTTTTTTTTTGCGCCCCTGCCCTAGGATCCTCCTCCTACTTCCCTTGTTTAATCTGTGAATGTTGATTTAAATATTGTGCCTATTTTCCCTTTGCTCCATAGGATGGGAATCAGGACAGAGAAGACCTTTTCCTATTGCCATACTAGCTTACTCTGTGGGCCTGACGGATTCTTTGCCACAGTGCAGAATGAGCAACACCATGCACTAGGATAAGGCTTAGTGAAAGTGACCTCAGGAAAGATCTAATATCCAGCTGAGAAGACACATCTTCAGAGGTGAAAAGCACTAGCATCTTATTCCCGTGGAGCAGGAGTAAGACAACAACATGCTAAAATGGGTCAAACACCAGGCTTCAAGGCAGTGGGCTGGCTGTAATCAATCCCCATTTTCTGAGTGCTCATTAGAATTACAAAACATCAGAGCAGGCAAGCACCTTAAGGGATCATCTGGTGCAACCTTCTTTTGTAGAGAAGGAGTTTGAGGCTGAGAAAAGTCCAGGGACCCCCACCCCTCAAAGTCACACAGCCAGGCACCACTAGCAAAGTAGAGTTCATTCCTACCGCTTCTCCATGGCACCATGTGTATAATCAATCACTCTTGGGCAACAGGAGGAGAGAATCCTTGTTCCTAAGTAGCTTACTTTCTGATTATAGACACAAGATAAAGACATTTTTAGAAGTGATTTTTGAGAGAGTAAACCATTAAAATCCCAAATGAATCAGGGCTGATAATGCATGCTCTTAAACAGTTTTTCCTAACAATGAATATTAGCATTACCAGGGTATCTTTTAATAAATATTAATATCTGATGTCCTACCCTGATCAATTACATCAACATCTTGGGGAGTAAAACTTAGATGGACATCTAGGTGGTTTTCAAGTTCCCCCCAGGTGATTCTAATATACAGCTATGTTGAGAACCATTGCTCTAAGAGATCAGAGGGAAGGGAGTTCTTACTGGATGACGTGGCCAGAAAAGGCTGCTGGGCAGAAAATTTATTTAAGCTGGGCTTTGTGCAACAACTGGAGAGGTGTGCCAGGCTTAGCGTGAACTCAAGAATCTTCATTTATATGCTGCTGGTCAAGGAAATGTGCTTTGAGTACGAAGATCTATTTAACATTGGTACCTTCTTGGAGCCTTTGTGAACATTTTCTGCATAATGATCTAGGATCATTTCTGCCCCCAGTTTACTATATGAAGTGGGTAAGGCCATTTTACAAAATGTCCCATGCTCTTGGAGATAGATGCCTACAGGCTCAGCAGACCTACTAATCTGACTCCACACTGCAAGTTTGGTCAACAGGAATCAAACGGGGGGCTGGAGTTGCTGAAGGGATACTTTATTCGGCCTAGTAAGGAACTGGCTCCAGACCCTAATCACAGGTAACAGTTGGAAGAAGGGATGTAATTTTGGAGATATCTGTCAAATGTCATCTCTCCTATGGCTTTACACCACAGATCTCATCTACCTGTGTCAGCAGCTTCTTGCCTTCATGCCGGATGCAGCTGGGCACACACCCAAGAGCAAGGAAAGAGCTGAGTGCTTCTAAAGTAGGAGGTGGAGGCTTAGTGGGTTTTCCACCTCTTGCATGGCATCACCTCACTACCACCCAGTCAGGAGGACAGGACAGACAAAAGGAGGCTTTGCTTCCCAACACTTCCTTCCTGATTTACTCAAGGCCCCTCTCTTCAATTTGGCAGTGGCAACAGTGCCATTCAGCATTTACGTATTGTCTTGAAATCTTCTTCTATGCTTTCTATGCTTTCAATTAACCTTCTCCCATTGATCTAAGTCAGCAGCTCCAATCTCATTTCTAGGCAGAAACACTAAGCCGCAGAGAGGTGAAGAAAGTGCCCAAGGGCATATGGGTAATTGGCAACATTGCAGAGTTTTCTCCTCTCCAGTTAACCTGCTTACATAAGATGTTTCTACAAGATGGAGTCACCAGTCGGGATATTTATTCAGTAAATATCTACTGACTGCCTTTTTTGTGTGGGGCATCACCTCTTGGGTACCTCCTTTTGAAGGCTGTTGGGACCAAACTCATGCCAACATTCATTCCCCAGATCAGACACACTGGTCAAACCCCTGACTACAGGAAAAGCACTGAGGCCACGTGGAGAAATTCTTAAACAGAGAATTCTGCTAAATCTTTGCTTATAATTTTACACCTCTAAAAATGTAGGTATGTATCCATGCAGTCATTCAACCTGCACTAACCTGGTCACTGTGCAGGAAGTGCACATCTGCAAGATGCAAGTTTGAGTTGCCCAAGACCGACAGCCTGGAAGCCCCCTTGTTTGTGTTTGTGGCTCAAAGCCTGGCTGCTCCAGGTAGAGAAGAAAGGCTTTCAGATTTTCACAATATTAACTCCTGGGTATGATCTATATAGTAGACATTCAGTGAGAGGGAAGAGAGTGGAGAGGAAAGTACTCTGAAGAGGACACCATTAGACCTCATTGCTATATCCAGTTGTCCTGCAGGTTCCTGTGTGAACCTGGTTAGATCAGCTCACTAACACATGACTCCCCTCATTTGTAAATCAAGCTGTTTGGCTTGAACGATCTTAACTTCTTTGTGATGTTCAACATTTCTGGGCATAGACTTAGTCTCCCCTAGTATTGGGCTTCTTTTCATGCCATAGTATTAAATATTTATGACAGCATTATCAATGGGTCCTGTACCTTAATAACACCACCTGCTGTATACTGCAGTTATTTGTAATGACACATGATCAGGAATTTGGGGCCTAACAAGGCTTGTATGTCACTTACCTACTGGTTGTTGCCTTAACCCATTTACCAGCCTACCCACATGTTATCATAGATGAACTCTTCATGTTTCTTTGTAAGCATTTGTTTGACCTCTTTTAATGTTGAAGTTTTCCAGAGCTTAGTGTCTGGAATTCTTTTTTTCTTTTTTTTTTTTTTTTTCTCTCTCTCTCTCTCTTCCTTCCCTGTATGATCATTTAACCTTGTGACTTTAAATATCATCTAAATACCAAATGTAGACCTCTAGCCTCAGACACAACCCCCACTCCATGCACCCCAAACTCATTATATCCCACTGCCTACTCTACATGCCTGGTAGACATACTGAGTTCAAAATGAGTCCAAAATAAACTCCTGACCCTTCCCCCAAATCCTGTTCCACCCATACATTTCCATCATAGCTGATGTCAACTTTATCCTTCCAGCTGTTCAGGTTAAAAATATATGGTGTCCCCCTTGGATCTACTCTGTCTCACCCCATATTCAATCTGACAGTTTGGTAGCTCTGCTTTCAACATATAGCTAAATCTACTTCTGCCATCTCACCTGCTATCATCCTAGCTCAAACCACAATTATCCTTTGCTTGGATTACGACCATTGCCCCTGACTGGTCTGCTTGCTTCTACCCTTCAGCATTCAGAATGATCCTTTCAAACAAATTAAAGTCAAGTTACTCCTGTGCTCAAAAATCTGGAAAAGTTCCTCATCTAACTCAGAGAAAAAGCCAAACTCCTTACAGAGGGGTACAAGGCTCATTTAATTGGCTCCCCCATTATTGCTTTGGCCACATCTCCTACTACTTTCCATTTGCTTACTCCACTTGGCTTATTACAATTGCCTCCTTGTTGTTTCTTGAATAAGGTAGGTAGTCTTCACTTGTGCCATAGGGTCTTTGCATTAAACAGTGTTTCTGCCTGGAAAACTTTTTCCTTCAGATATCCACCTGGCATATTCCCTCCCCTCCTCCAGTCTCTGCTCATTTATGCTCTTTTCAATGCTGCCTGCCCTGTTCAAAATCAAAACTCTCTTCCCCAGTATTCCAAGTCAGTCTCCATACTCTGCCATACTTTCTCTTTTCTATATTATATTTTCTATATTACTTCCAATCTTCTAACATACTATAAAATGTACCTAAGTACTACGCTGATTGTTCATTATCTGATTCCCCCACTAGTATATGAGTTTCCTAAGAGCAGGAGTCTTTGTTTTATTTGTTGATGAATCCCAAAGTCTTAGAATAGTGCTTGACCCATGTTAGGCCCCCACTACATATTTGTTGAGTGAATCTAGTTAAAGAGCAATAGCCATGTAAATTCATTTTTAAGAACTCAGTGAGCAATAGAATATACCTTTATCCCGAAATGTGAACATACTCTATAATTAAAATAAATCCTTCAAGGCATAAAGAAGAATTTAATATTATTTGTCCTGCTTTCTGGAATTCATAAACCTAGAGGTTGCAAGTCTATCTGGAAGGAAACAAAATAGAAGAATCTGAAAAGAAATGCACCATGTCTCTGATAATTTGTGAAGTCCAGAACATTAAAAAAAGGGGGGAGGAGGTTACATCTTTGACTCTACTCATAACATGGACATTTAGAAACTTGTGAAGTTATTGAAAGTTCACGTTTCACCAGCACTATCAGGTATTTTTTGACATTTAAATTACACAAGCTAAATCTATAACACAGTGAGAGCATTATTGCTTGGATTACAATGTCCTGCCATTTTCTTAACACTGCACTTTGGAGGAGGTCTGAGATTATTTCAGTACTTCTCTCTCACTGCTTTACCTCCTACTTCCTATTTCCCAGAGAACTCCCAGACAATAATGCATCTAGTTAGTGGAATTCTTGGTCAGCTTCTCCATGAGGTAGTCCTCTACTCCTTTAAAACCTCATTTCAGACGACACTTCACCTTAAGCCTGGACAGCTTCCATCCTTGACCTCCAAGATTTTCCATGGCTGGAATGGATTGGACAATATTAGCTGGCTCCTATTTGGACTTGATCTGATATTGGCACTCTCCCAGGATAGGGAAACAACTAGGGAGAGGAGAAGTTTGCAGAAATAAAAGTGAGAGAATTCAAAAAATAAATAAATGTGATATATATATATATATATATATATCTCCTCATCTCAAATGTCCCCTCCTCTGGGAAGCCTCCATGAGGAAACTGAGAAAGCAGGTTTCTTCTTTCTTTAAATGCTTTCATAAGATAGTTTATGCAGAAGATTGCAGAGGTAACACACTGCGATGTGTTTGTGTTTTTACAGGACTGTCTCTTCCTGACTGGAGCACTCAAGGACAGTGGACTTGGCTTAGTCATCTTTCTTTCCTGGTTCACTAGTGCCTAATAGGGAGTAAGCACTCAGCCAGTGCCAGTTACACAAATGACCTTGTACAATCATTAATTGTATGTGGAGTTTCACAAGGAAGTAGTTTTTACCTAAACCAAATCTGGCATTTATAATGGCTCTTGAAAAGATCCTAATCAGTAAGCTTGGTCCCAGAAATTAACAGTTTAGCTTCTAAAATTATTGTTGTCGACAACATAACAGCAGAGAAATCAGGCCAGCAGGGCCAGCTGAATATAGAAAGAAAGATGTGATTCAGAATCCCAAAGGGTCAGTCCTTCCACAACAAGTCCCCCTAGGGTTGTAAAGGATTCTGTAACAGGGAATTGGAGAACACATCCTGCAAGATAAAAAGATGCCTCAAGACTGATCAAGTTCATAAGATAGACATCCCAGAGCCATAGAAATAGATCACATCATCTGGCATCTGCACAATCTTAAGAGCTCCAACATTGTCGCTGTATGCAATAGGGGTCATAAGAGGTTTGCATGCAAATGAGAAACCAATACAGGGAAGGCCAAATAATTGTCAGGTATTCTTTCTGCAATATTTACTTACAGGGGAGTCATTTGAGCTGCTCCTTAAGTTTGGAGCCCTAAGACAATTGACCTCTTGAATATGGGTTTAAAGCTATGGGCTACAGGTCACTCATGAAGGGGCTAAAGGAAGAGTGAGACATCAAACATCCCTACTTTGTTTTTGTTAGCTCCATTCCACCTTACCTGTGTCTTTCTCCTCACCTGAAGCTCTTGACATTCCCTGTTACCAAACTAATTGTGGGCAGGACTGACCATGTTCTGCCAAAGATCCCTCCTTTCATTAAAAAGTAACCCAGAAATTCTAGTCAAGAGTTTTGTTTTGTTTTGCTTTGCTTTGTATCTACAGCCCTTCCCTTTCTTGATTTGTAGGAGACTCCTTTCTTTTCAAATCATCACAATACTTTTAATTGATCTCAAAACTTCACTGCCACAATTGTACACAGGTCTATCCTATCATTTACAATGTACTAATTTCTAGATACTGCACTTAGTTCAGTTTTAGGTCTCTGTGCACAGGAACCATATCTGGGCTCTCATTCTCACTCCTGACCACCCTCAAGCTAAGATCTAAGTCTGCCCTGAAGAAAAGTTACTGGAAAAGTTTGGTTAATGAAAATTGTGTGCTCAGAGAGAAAGTCAGTCCAGCTAAACTGACCAATAATATAATTATGGCTTGGATTGTTCTTATCTGTTTTAATCCATACCTACCTTTCCAGAGAACAAGCCCACTATTATTCCTAAAATTATTATTATCAAATATCTTTCTATGGTTAACCATTCATATAAAGTATTCTCCGAAATCACCTGGCATAGATGGTAAAGTTGATAACCTGATTTACAGGTTCCGAATAAACAAAATTTTCAGCAAAACAAAAGTTGAGAACTAGAAGAAGCTTCTCACAGATTTGAAGCCACAATAGGTCAGAGAATCAGTCTATAATATAAGAAGAGAAGTCCATCTTTCATTAACTGGAGGAAAGACAACTGACATAAGTTAGAGGGGTTGCTAGGATACTGTATTGGCCACTTAAAACCATAGAACAGTGATTCTCAACTCAGAGCAACTTTGTTCTCCAGGGGACCTTTGTCTATGTGTAGACACATTTTTGGTTGTCACAAATTGAGGGGTGCTATGATGGACAGAGATCATCAGGGATGCTGCCAAAGGTCCCACAATGCACAGACCCTGCAACAACAAAGAAGTATCTTGCCTAAAATGTCAATAGTGCCAACCTTAAAAATCCATACCATGGGGCCATTAGGAAAACCGAGTTCAAAAAGCTAAGACAAAACCATGACAATTACACACTGAAGAATTACTGAAGAGTCAAACCAGCTTTATGAGCTGCATAGTGAATGTGCTCCAGATAAAAAACCAGGAAAATGAGGAATGAATGTAAGGTGTCGGCTGGATTTCCAAATGGACTTAAACTGTGTCAAGAAAGGAAGGAAACACGTTTATTATCAGTCCAGAAAGTCCAGAAACCCAGGAGAGAAATTTTGAGAAACATGTTTTTAAAATGTCTTATTTACTCCAGGGTCAGAGTAGGGCCTCCAAGAAAGAGAGCTTCCGGATTCTGCCTAGGATTTTCCCCTAAAAAGCAAGTTTCTACTGGTATTGAAAACTGCACAGATCTCACAGTGCTGCCCATGCATCTTAGCTCAGTTCCACAGAGTGGGATGGGTGGTATAATATTAAACTAAGAAGGTTTAGAATGTGGAGCAAAACATTGGCTTGCAATCCTACTTAGCTCTGTCAGCCCAGCAACATGGTGTTAGCCTGGCTCCTCCAAGAACCAGACAACAAGGCAGGACTAAATGTGCAAGACGCTTATTAGGGGAAACATCTGTGAGAGAAAATGGAAATGGAAGTGGACAAGGCTGGGAGAACCAGCAGACTGCTGTGCCAATCTGATCCCTAGTGAGTTTTTTTGGTGGGGAGACAGCAGAGGAGGGAAGGGCAGCAGGCAGCAAGTGTGGTGGAAGTAGAGAACGCCATGAAGTTCTAGGGAAACTTTGGCAAGGTCCTTGGGGACCCTCAAGTCAAAGCAGCAGAAACCATGACTCCCAAGAATGAACTTGACCTATTATCTCTGTCCCACTCAGTCACTGGCTGAGAGAGCAGCCTGTGAGAAACGTGGCCTCAAATCCCACATTAACAGTGGACTTGAGAGAGCTGAGGCTGGGTCAGTTGGTCAACTGTATTTACTGTAGGCAAAGATCTAAAAGACATATTCTCATGGCTGCCACCAACGCCAGGACAAGACTTCAGTCACCTGAGGATAAAAACTATCCTCAGGAAAGAGTGTCCTTTCCAATTTTCCTTATTGTTAGTCCTTTCTGTATATGAGCATTACTATGGCCTAATAATATCTCTTTTGAAAAATTCTAACCCTTCCTCTGCTGGATTTTTCCTCAGAGGAAAGTGTTCCTCTCAAGCTAAGTCAGGGAAGCTAGGACCTCAGTGTCTCTACAGTAGGTGGTCCTTGCAGAAGAGATGGCACAGAAGGAAAATAGAACTCTAGAGATGAAGAATCATGAGCACTTGGAATGGCTGCTCCTTGGCCTAGGCTTTTTCTTCTTCTAAAGTCTATTTTGCATTTATTTCCCTTCAATGGTCTTTTTTGTTTGTTTTAAAGATTTTATTTATTCATTTGACAGACAGAGATCACAAGTAGACAAAGAGGCAGGCAGAGAGAGATGAGGAAACAGGCTCCTTGCTGAGCAGAGAGCCCAGTGCGGGGCTCGATCCCAGGACCCTGAGATCATGACCTGAGCCGAAGGCAGAGGCTTAACCTACTGAGCCACTCAGGCGCCCCTCAATGGTCTTTTTTTGATAAACAAGAGAATATTCCTGATATTGGTCTGTAACCAGTGACATGTAATTTATTTATTTATTTATTTATTTTACCACAATCACAGGGTTGAGGAACATTGCAGATGTTGCAGGATAGGGTCTTCCATGGCAATCATATAGTACCAATATCCAGAGTGATCTGTGGCTAAGGAAACATCCCCATTCTAAGCGCAAAAGAGAAGCAACCAGAGCTGAGCAATTAGAAGCATTTTAGCAGGGCTGATTTGACATTTCTGTCTTGATTTTAATCCCCAGGACATAGATTGACTTAGTGCAGTGGTCTCCAACATGGTTCTTACCTCCAGGGATGGTTTGAGTGTTACAATGATGTGAAGGAAGGGAATGTTCGAATTCTGTTTTTATTCACTTTTATCCTATATTTTTAGTCATCATATATGTAAGGCAACATATTATCATTTCTACCTGAATAAACGCACCATGTGTACATGCTTTAAAACAAAAAAGTTCAGAGACCAGTGATAATACAGTGGGTCTTAATTTTTTTTTTTTTTTTAAAGCCAAAAAGGATGGTACAAAACAAGTGAAGGTGAAACTACTCTGGTTGCTAAGGGCAGCTGCAGCCAGGGAGTGGGGAATAGACTCCCATCCACTTAGCTGCATCAGAACCTTAGGGCTCTGAACAACACAAATAGAACACCATAGGCAGCAGGATATGGAGCTGTGGGAAGTGATCTGAGAGGCATCATCTTGAGGGGAGAAAACTAATTAGAGCTGAGCAAGCTCCTGAGCAAAGCCATCAGTGTGGAGAGTCCAAACAGCCATGGAAGAGCCCGGCAATAGAACTGAACAAGGGAAGCCTCCTAGGCAAGAGTAAAATATTTCTGAAGAGGAGATTGGAGATTGGAGGATTTTCCTAGCAGAACTACGTAGATTAATAACTATGGCAGCTTTTAAAAGCGACACCTGTAGCCATAGATGAGTGCAGGGAGGGAACAAGCAAGGATACCCACCCTGGGTAAGCATCACCTATCAGATTAACAAGGAAGACTAAAGAGTTCTTAAATTCCCTTCCATTTCTAACATCCTATGATGTTTGAAGACCACAGGTCCAGGAAGCAATACTTTCCTCTCTCACTCCAAAGTGGAGTCCGATGACATTTCTGCTCCTGATGTTACAAAGACATAACCTTCAAAAGCAAAAAGAGAATCCTTTTTTTTTCAGAGAATGAGGGATAGACTCTCATCTACTTAGCTGCAACTAAACCTGTAGGCTTTGGACAAAAGCAAGCTTAACCAAGAAAAGAGGGGTGGTTAACTTGCTAGCAGAAATGATTAATCAAGAAGAGGTATGCTTAAGAGTGATGTATGCATATATGAGTGGGTGGTAAGCAGGTGTAGGCTGGCAGACAGGCAGTTGTTGCACATACCCAGATGCCCTGTGCTTACTCCTAAACGTTTTTCATATTTCTGAGTTGTACAGTGTGCCCTCTGATATCTTGGGCAGGGGTCTTCCCAAGAGGTGTTTCTGCCAGTGGCTGAAAATCACTATATAGCACCTCAACATTGAGATTGTACTCCGCTCTGACGCAGCAACACATTCAGAGCTGATTTCCTTCTCCCTGATGTATTATCAGCTCCACTGGCTGGGTGGCTGCCTCGTCCTCCACCTCTGTTTCTGTCCCTGTACCCTCTTGTTTGGTGGTCTGGTCCTGTCTTTGACTTTCAATAATGCCTGCTTCCACTTTCTTCTAACTTCTCTTCCAGCTCTGACACTTGCTCCCTGGCTTCACACTGACCCTGACATCAACCACCAAATGTTCAGTGCAATACAAAGGAGGAATCCTCAAAGACTTTTGAGAGAGTACTTAAGATACTTCTTATATATCCATTTCTTTGAACACAATGAAGTCTAATCACAGGCCAAAGTGAGAGATCTGGTGATAGCTAACCAAGCCCTGTAACCAACATCTGGGAGCCATAAAAGATAAGTTACACTGGAGGGCTTTCTCTTCATTGAAACAAATCTGTCACAATCACCCTTTTCCCAGATGCCATCATCAAAAGGCAACAGAAAAATATAGTCATGAAGAATTGAAAATAAAGAAGAATAAAGAATGTAGGATTCATTTACAGGGGTGGGGAAAGCTATTATGTATCTTTGACTCCACCCCCCGCCCCAAACTCTCTTCCATTACTCTGTTCTTCAACTGCAGCATAAAATCTGATTTTGCTATCTTTTTGATACCTGTGGCCCTCACAGGCACATACACTTCAATGGTGCTTCTGGAAGTCTAACCTCTGGAAATGGTCAATGGTTCTGGGCACCTTTAATCTATAAGGATATGCCTATCAGAAAGCCTGACTTTCATGCTTTGCCTGGGATGACTGGCTTCCAAAGAAGAATCCACTGTTTCTGTGGAGGTTGACCACATCAACACAGCTTCCGATGCATATGAGTGAGACCCAGGGCTGGGAGTTAGGAACTGCACAATTCAAAATCAAAGCTAAAGGGTGCAGCCCTACAACTCTGAGTCTGCCCATCCAAAGCTAGCCCTATGGATCTTCATAGATATTAGAATCTGATGAAAAATGATTTTTTTCTAATTCCAAGTGTTCTAGAGCAGGGCCCTTCCTCACCCCAGATGAGATAAAGACTCAGGATGCAGTTAAGGTTTAAGTAAGCTCTACTCTATTCCAGAGACCTAGCTTATCAAGGTCCACAGGCTTTAGCTACTCAGAAGACATCCCAGCAACATGGACAGAAAGACTGATCAAGTGCAGCATGTGCTGAGGAGATTCTTGGTCTCAAGGCCCCTCTTCAGAACTGCGGCCCATTTCACCATCTCCTCTCAAGCTGAATCTTTTTCTGAGGCGACTTAAGCTGAACATACTGGGTTAGGGCAGGGTATAAGATAAGTATGTGACTCAGGAGATTGACCCCTTTCTACCATCCGAGCAACACCAGTGAATCAACGGATCTCATTCTGGATTCAGTGCAGCATAGGCTGCATGGGTTTGTGGGGTCCTGAGATGCTGTAAAGTTTCTCCTCAGGCCTGGGCAAAGAGGAATCTAATCTCTAGGGGTTCATTAATCAGCCTATATGCAGAGGAATTAGTCAATCCCCTCTCCGGTATATGTTTAGGAGAGCCAAAAAGGACCCATCTTCCCAGAAAAGTATTATCTTCATCAACATACTGCTCCCTGAAACTCTACTTTAAGTTGAGACAACACATCTAAGAGGCAGGTGTCATCAGCCCAGGCCTAGCACTCACTGGGCAGCAGAACACTCTTTTGCCTGACTTTAGGCTCCATACTGGAGCTCTTCTCAACCCCATTCTGGGTCCCTTTCATTCCAACCCAAAAAGCAGAGTTTATATTCTCAGCAGGGCCAGAGTAGCTCAGCTGGGGAAACACAAAACACTTACCAGTGTTCTCTATGGAAAAAGGAAAAACCAACCAAACATTGCTTTAAGACTAAAGAAGTGAATGCAGAATTCCCTGAAATAGGCCTCCTCCTCCAAACAAATGTCACAGGCAATTTAGTATATGCTCCACTGCCTATTATAACCATAACCCATGACAGTCAAAGCAAGACAGAAAATCAGGAGTAAGGACACTGACACAGAAAAAGAAGAGAGAAATACCCAGACAGAAATGGTCAACCCAAGTGATGCAATAAGACCTCGCAGCCTAGAACTGTAGAACATTTACCAGGTGTTTCTTATCACCCTTCCAGCCACCCTGGGAAGTAGGTAATAAGGCTCTTTTATCCTGTTCTACAAAGAGGATTAAGAATCCTAGGGAGGCTGTACCACTTGGTTCACTTGGGCTGAACCCAAGGCCATCCATTTCATAAATGCAGGGATGGAGCCATGTCTTTTACTTCCTAGGTCAGTGCTTTCATACTCTCCCATAATGTAATAGTAGAGACCTAACTATCTACTTCAAAAATAAATAATTTAAAAGAAACAGTCATTCAGGTTATAATAAAGAAGCAGTCCTGGCTCCATGGACATCATGGGGGCTAAATTGGTGGCAATTGTAAGGCAGTTCCCTTTTACTCCCAAGACCTTGCCCCCGAATAAAAAGAAGGTAAGGCCCATCAGGGGAAGATACAGATTCCTAATAGAGGTTTTCGTCATCCTTTCCCATCTGGGTCTCACCCAAAGAGGAATTCACCCCAGTGCCAAGCAAGACTGGGCATTCTCTTCTCCATGGGATAAAGCCAGGGGACTCCCAAGGAAACTCCAGCTTCTCTTGGAGCCTGTAGGCTGACGGGCTATTTCCATCTGCCACATTCTCTCTTCCAACATTCTCTTCTCTTTGAGGAGAGTGGGAAATCCCTTGGCACTGGGCTATTCAAAAGAACAAGGTTGGCTTGTTCAGAGAAGCCACAGCCTTCTTTAAGCCTATCTTCCCAGAAACAGAAATGCCCATAGATGCTTGGCCCCATCACTGTCATGTTTTAGCAATCCTACCATGTCACATACATCATTGTATTCACCCTTAATCATACCTGGCATAGCTTTTGCTCTCTGTTCCGCATTTGTCTACAGCTGCTTTGAAACTATTGTTTTCACTGCACCCACACCCATGTTGTCCATTGTGAAGGTGGTGTGATGGTATAGGAGTAAGGAAGTAAAAAGACCTGGATATTTTGGCTCTTTCACTCACTAGCTACAGGAAAATTAGGATGTACATGAATGTGCTTTGTATACTGCAAGTCACCATTTAAACATGAATCATTAATATAAAGACTCAGGCATTCTCAGTGTGGAGTTTCTCTTGGTTAGTTCAGAGCCAAGACCAAATAGATAAGTTTAAAATAGATATTTTGATGGTATAGTGATGATAAAGGCAGGTGTTTTTTATAGTGTATAGACCAAGCAAGTCAGGTGGACACATGTCTGAAATTTGATACTGTACTACCCTGAGCATATCATTCTGCATATCAAGAAAAGATTGATTTTAAGATGTCTCCCAGTTCAGTTACAAAGGTCCTTCAAAGTGTGAGAAAGCCTCTGAAAAGGACAAGGCTTCTCTTTTGTTTCTTGACCCCTCACCTTAATCACTGGGCAAAAGATACTGTGGAGTTGCCCTGTTCTTTGTGCACTATGATGAGAGAGTTTCAGGGAAACAGAGTAGTGGCCAAGGTTACAAGTTAGTTCATTTCCCAATAGTGTACCAGAGAGGGGGACAAAGTTCAGCTCAGCCCTTCACTATCACACTGAAATGACATCAGGCAAGCTATGAACACAGGTTATTGAAAACTGTGTTCAAACATTGGCTCAGTCACTATCTGATAATGTGACCTTGAATAAGATACTTGGACCCCCTTTGCCTCAGTGGTCTCATCGATAAAATGAAAGGAATTGATTAGATCATCTCTAAGAGCCTTCTTAGTTCCAATGACCTTTACTTTTCAAAATAAATTATTGTAATTTATCCAGGTAGTTGATCTTGGGAAGAGGTCATGCATTCTTTCCTATCATTTTGATAATATTTGAGAAATGGTTGTATCTTTGTGCCCCCCAAATCACTCAAGTCCAATCAAAACCTCTCTCTAATATCCCTGATTTATTCCAGGAGAAAATAATCAGGGGCAAATCTAGGAGTTAACACAGCTAGAGCTCTTTGTAATCCTTCTGATGGATTGGGGAGTTGAGTGATATAATCTTAAACTTCCACATGAAACCCTTGAGAGGACACGAGTTAAGGAGCTGAGATTATTAGACTTCCAGAAATGATGGAATTTCCAAAAATAATCTATTCCTTATCTCACAGCAAGAGTACACCTAAACTGAAATAGATGGTTTGTGAGCAAGAACTTGAGGACAGATACTTTTCTCAATGCTCCCCCAAAGGACTGTCAGTACCTATTATGGGTTTACTTTTAGATTCGATTTTTCAAACATATAAGGCACACCCATGACATTGCTGTAACAGCTCTCAGGTCATCTATGTCTCCCCATTTCACCCACCACCAGTGGTTTCCCATCTGACTTACTGCAGTAGCCTCCCACTGGCCTACCTCCTTCCGTGTTTGCTCGCCTCTAATCCATTCTGCAAATGGAACAAGAACAAGATTCAAACATCTAACTCATGATCTTCACCCTCATCACATGAGTCTTATCAGTGGTATTCCATCACTTCTAGAATAAAGACCAAAATGATAAACATGAGCTTCGTGTGGGCAGGGGCTGCATCTTCTGATCCCTTCCCAGCTCTCTCAACGTATCTTACACCAAACTTCCTACCTCTCCATCCAGCTGAATAGAATGTCCGCTGACCCCTTCTCCTATGTTGTCTCTGCATATCTTGTTCACTCTGCCCCTTCCTCTGCCTCCTCCCTTGGGTTTGGGTAGTTTTCACTCTTCATCCTTCAGATCTCAGCCCTGTTGTCTCTTTCATGGGAAAGGCTTCATTGATCTCCCTGGCAATATCAAGCCCTCCTTACAGGCAATCACAGCAGCATACATTTTCCCTTCCAAAGTCTTATCTCAGTTGTGATTTCACAACCATACGGGTATCTATTTGATGTATGTCTAGCCCACTAGACTATAAACTTCACAAGAACAGGGACCATAATGATTTTTGTTCAGGCATCACATTATCAGTGCCTAGCATAGTGTTTGCCACATAACAATCACTCAATAAATAACATGTCAAGTAAGTTAATGTGCTTGGCACTTGGAACACTCTGAGATGAATAACACAAGATGCCCTGGTATTCAGAATCCCACAACCATGAAATGACAAGTCTAATATAGGCAGGGCTACAAAAAATGACTGGGTATAAGAAATGAGAAAAGCCCTTATCAATTTCCTTTGATTCATTGAGACCCTTTATACCTTTTCCATATGAACATCAACCCATATAAGTATCACTTGCTCAAATATAACTCACTCCTACACTGTCAACATTTTACTTTTTGTGAACAACACAAGTCTTCCTTCTATTGTATAATGTTGACACTACGAGCATGACTCTAAGTTTCAAATAATTGGGGCCATGTCAACAGACATCCTGATTAAATCTGCTAAGCAATTTGGGTTTGCATTAAACCAATAGCCCACATCAGGGCCCACATCTGTGTTTATGGAACAACTCTCACTGTCAGTCGTGTCTGTCGCAACATGTGATGTGAGATCTGAAAACATGCAGCTCCAATTCTGAGCTGCTGCATGTGTTTGGTTGGTAGCTTGGAGCTGGTGTTTATTGACAAGCATGAACACTGGAGTGAGTAATCATTATAAGCATTCTTCGCACATTTCCATCTCCCATTAGCAGAGCACATCTCCATGCCTCTCTGTCCTCACTCTGCAGATGGGGAAGCGGATGGGTAGGCTGAGACCCAGGGTCCCAGATGCCTTTGAGCATTCAATGGGATGAAACAGAATGATAGAATAGATAAGCTGACACTTGGTATTTGTGTGACCTTGGCTGATTACCTGTTCATTTGTCCATTCAATTCACCCACTCACTCATCCAAACAACAAATACTTTTGGAGCCCTTATTTAATAACTGTCATTGTGCTAGGCACTTAGGATGTGCTGGAGAACCAAACAGTGTGTTCACTACCTCTATGGACCATGGTCCAGGGAGGTAAAGAGACCTACAACAAAGAATTACTTTAAAATACAGGGACTCACAGTATTAGAAGAAACCCAGTCTCGTGGACTTGCATAATAAAGAGAGAGATCTACCCTAGTTTAGAGCATGGAGAATCTCTGAGAAGGAATAGTTAAGCTGAGCCCTGAAGGGTAGAATGAAAGTTTGGCCAGAAACAGCACGATAAGAGGATCAGAATTTTTTAGGTCTCGTAACCTCCTAGATGAAGTCCTCGAAGAAAGAAAGAACATGGTGTGTTTGGGGAATGGATCAAGTCCCGAGTGGTTAGAGCCATGAACTGGGAGGGGAGAGAGATGTGAGGTGAGATGAAATGAGCCCAGGGGCTGGTGAAGGCAGGTGGACCATGCTGAGCACTTTGGACTCTAAAGGCAACCAGAAGTCTACCTAGAGTTTCAAGCAAAGCAAAGATAAGGGGTCAATATTTGACTGGCCTATGTCACAGTGACTTTGAGGAACAAATGAGGCCAAAGAAAAATTCTCCAGGTAAACCATAAAGCTTGGGACCATCATTATTCTAAGTATAACCACTAGGCAAACTCCCATGAATGATAAAGCCTGTGAAAAATGCCCTGGGAATAAAGGTTCCAAAATGACCACTCAGACCATTGCAGAGAGTCTGTCCCCTGAAATGTCAAACATGCTGGTTTACTCCATGTTGGATTTGAGTGTGTCATCCGACTGTCACTTATCATCCCCCACAAACATACAAGCAGCCGTTCCAATCAATGGCCTGTGTCCTAATGCATCGATTCATCTTGGCCTTTCCAGGGGTCTCTCTGCACAGCATCTCTGCTCATTAAAGGGAATGTGCCTGCATCATAATGATAATGCTCTGCACTTACCCAGCACATTGCCCAGGGGTGTCTCAAAGCATTTTGCAAACATTTAATTAAGTTAGTCTAGTGACTGCAGGGGAGTCCCTAGCGTCTCAGCACCAAGGGGTCTGGGTGGGAGGGAAAAGATAGCAAACAAGTGCAAGGCCTGTCTCCAGCACCAGCCCTGGAGCCCAGGGGCCAGTGGGCCAATGTGCAGGGGGTCTCTGCATCACTAGGGGGAAGCACACACACATGCTTTCGTATGGCTCTATCTGGTAGAAGCAGCCTGCAGGCCCCTTGCTCTAGGTGCCCACAGGGAGAGCACCAAGGCCTAGAGGCCACAGCAGGGAGTTCTGGAAGGACAGAGATAGAAGTCAAGAGGAAGTACCTTGCTTTCTTTAAGAAGTTGTGAATGTGATTTTGAGGGTAGCTAAACTCTCATCTGCAAGTGTGTGTGTGTGTGTGTGTGTGTGTGTGTGTGTGTGTGTGTGTGTATTGACTTGAGGAGGAGAAGGTGAAGACCGGAGAGAATATGTATTCACACACCAATAGGAAGGGAATAGAAAGCAATTGTCTTAAAAGTTTTTCTCTGGTTATAGGATTATATTTTGCTCCACCCCAGAAGAACTTTCAATTTTGCCCCTCACCCTACAAACACCACTGTCTTGGAGTACAGAACAGAGTGGTATAGAAATCTGGTAAATGGAATGATATCCATGCCCCTCTGTGTTACCACCCCCTGCCCTCCAGGAAAAGGCAGAGGTAACCAAGGCCTCACAGATTAAGAAGCAAAGTCCAAGTCTCAGCCTCCCACCAGCAGCATAAAAAGGCAAGAGGGACAAATGTCCCCAGGAGCTTAGTGTCTATAGCAGGGATAGGAGTAGGAGACGAGAGCAGAGCTGCCCCAAGCTCATGCCAGCCTGTCTCCCTCCTATGAGTGCCTGCCCAGCCCCTGTGTCTGGAAGGTGTCATTCAACATCCAGAGGTGCTAATATCCACCGCTTCTGACAGCCTGGCTTGTCAGCAGCCACAGGCCATCTGTGGGCTGACACTTGAGTTCACTGACAGGAATAGCCAGGCTTTGCTTCCCCTCTGTCCTCTCTCCCCAGCCCTAACCAGCTGCGAGCAGATGGCAGCAGGCCATGGGCCCCTCTCCAGTGAGCCAGGGACAGAAAAGTCACAGTACATAGGCCGTGGGTGACGGGGCTCTTGGAGTACCACTGCCCAAGGCTCATAAACAAGTCCATGTCCATAACAGCCCACCCAAAATATTGCAAAACACTGTTTTGGGAGACCATGGAGCCATGTCTGCTGCTCTAGGTTTCAAGAGAAACCAAGGCATGGGAAGCTCAAAGTCAGCATGCATATCTCATTGGGAGTCCAAAAGGAGAATGCTGAATAATTTCCTGTTTCACTGGATCTATGTTTCTTGGGGCAGGAGAGTACCTTACTTAATAGATTTTGCTTAATTAGAACCTGTCTTCCTGGATAAATGAATGGATGAATTACATTCAGATGATTTTCATCACTGTGGTAAAGGCTGTGTCACAGGTGAGCTGGTATGGTCCTGGCTCATCTTCCTTCTTCCGCAGTAAGGGGTTCTCACTTCATCTACGTGCAAGTCGCTGTTTGCCCTATGGTTAGGAGACCGTAATGAGGTGCTTTTGTCTTTGCTTTCAGTGACAAAAATTCAGAAATGTTCCACTTGTTTTCATCTAACTTAGACTTTTGGCTATTCTGTCCAACTGGAAACAGGAAGCCTACATAATTAGAACCCATTCTACAGATTGGTAGGCTGCGATTCGAGGGAATACCTTTAGTCAACCAAAGAAACCTCAAAGAACTGCTTCCCAGGTCTCAGTCCTCTGCTTTTCGCACTCTTAGAGGCTTAGGGGAAGTCCCATCTCAGTGTACTCACACTCTGCCCCGTGAACCTCTGACACAGGTTGAAGACAGAGAGCAGGAGGAGTAGTGTAGTAGTTACTGGCTGATGTGGGAGGCTGAGGCCCAGAGCTGCTACATAACGAACTCCACGCAAGTGCCAACTGTCTCAAGAATCTTATTCTGTAATTTTCCGGGCTACAGAGACATGGCGGAAGGTTCTAAGAATGACAGAAAGCACAGAGCAGACAGGACTGAAGCAACACACAAGGACCTCAAGCTATTCGGGATCTCTGATTAATCTCAGGTTGAGCAATGCTGCCTGGCTCCAGGCTACTGAAAAAGCCATCTTTATGAGGCTGCCGACACCTGTCTCCTTCTCAGGCCTGCTATTGCCACTGGGCCAATGCTGAGCGCTGACAGCATGTAGCCCGACCTTATTAACATGTCCATCATTTGTAAGGGATCGAGGGCTACAGGGTAGGTTGGGGCAGAGGGGCACAAATCTATGATTGGCAGAAGGATGACAAAGTCTTGACAATAACTGGGTGCTCAATCCTTGTCCATATCTCATATCTCATTTATAGTTGAGTCTAGGGCTGGGATTCTCCCATGGCAAAGGGTTCTCCTCTTGAGTCCCTCATGCAAACCAGGCAGACTTAGCCAGCTCCTCAACTCTGTGCTGGCCATGGGGAAAGAATTCATGGAAATTTAGATGTAGAGGCCACCCCAAGACTCACCCAAAGCCAAGCATTCCAGCCCAAGGAACCTAAGAGCCAGGGCACTTTCCTACAGGAAGATGTGAGAATGTATGTGGGGGTAAAGGAAGACCCCTACACCCGACAGAGCTGTCTATGTGAATCCAGGGCTTTCAGACCAAGCATGATTAAATATGGGAGGATGTGGCTGTGGCTGTGAATCCAAGCTGACAGATCTGCGCATGGGACACAACTCAGTCCAGCCCAGGTGGAGGGGGACGCTTTACAGCTAACTGTCCTGCTTCGAATCACGGCATAAGAGGCACAGCAAGATCGGCCAGGGAGAAGGGGACAAACAGGAGATAACGGTCTGAACTTGAGAAAAGAAGGGCTGTGCTGTGCTCCAGGGTACTGAGCCTTGACCACTAAACACAGCAACACAGCCTCACCTCCACTCCCATACCATCCTGCCAAGTTTTGAACCTGAAGGGAAAAGGCAGGCAGAAGAAGAGTTTCTACTCGAGTGCTGCAGGCCACAGACACACAGATTTTAAAGTGCAGACCAAGTGGGTTTACAGTGCTTCAGAAGGTTCTGCTAGGCTTGTTAAAGATGCTTGTCTGCGGTGGGGGCAGGGATTCTGCATTTTAATCTCTTTCCCCCACCCCACACCCAACCCCACCCCGTGATTTGAATGTAAATGTCCTTCCCTCCAGGCTTCTCAGGGCTGGCTCCTCCAAGTTACTCATCTTTCCACCAAGCCCCCAGACCCAAGATCCACAGGGCTCTCTCTGCCTAGACCCATCTCTCCTCCTACCTAGGACCACAAAGGCTCATGAGCTCAAGAATGTCTCGAGCCCTAGTATGACCCTAATGCGACCCTTCAGTTGTCAACATAAGTCCTCTCCCCATCTTGGATGGGGGTTCATTACATTCTCCACTTGTTACTGTCTTTCCTATCCCTGAGATTCAGCCTAGAAAAGCAATCTATGACCATCGGTCTCTCCCTGGAAGGCACCAAGAGGCGACAATATTCACCTTAAAATCATTCTGGGATGGAGGCATGTTTACCAAGATATAGAAGGCTGCAGAATAAAATGGCATCAAGGCCTAACCAGGTCAGGGTTTTACTATACCATTAGCCTCTGTCTTAAGACACAGGAAAAGGAGGTGGCTAATGAGCTGGTGTTAATCCCGATGGGAGAAAAAGCATCATTTGAAACAAAGAAAAAGAAAAGTCTAAAAGCCTGATGAAGGAAGTAAGAGAAGCAAGGAGGAAGAAGTCACAAGTAAGCCATTTGTGCTCATCAGAACTTTTGGGTCCCACAGAAACCCCTCATGAAGTGTTTTCCTTCTCTCCACACATGCTTCCCAAAGCCAACCTTTCCTTCTCCCTGGGAGACATCTCAGGGCGGACTCCTGGCACAGTTAGCAGAGTAGCCTCTGAGCACAAGTGACCCGAGGCTCTCCCCTGTGCCCTGTCCTCACTCCTGCCCACCACACTTTATTCTGGGGAGGGCAGAAGGGCTGGGAAGGCTGAGGTCATTCCCTTGAGCACAGCTGGCTTTAGGTACAGAAGCTTCTCCAGCAAGCAAGGTCAACACCCTACCAATGGAGTGGAGCTGCGTTTGCGGGTGCCGCGGGACCTCTAGAGGGAGGTCTCACCCTGATTCCTTCAGGGTGCACTGCAATGCAGCTTCAGCTGGCTAGGACTCACCCCCTCCCATTTTGAGGTATAATTTTCTGATCCCTTTCTGGAGGAAGAGCAAACCCACAGGCAAGAGCCCTTGGGGAGGGGGTACTGAGCTCTGCAGCTCTTCCTGTCTGGGCCCAAGCACAGGGGGAGGAAGGCAGTCTGGCACCAAGAGGCCCCAGGGGCTGCCAGGCAGTCAGGGAACTTGCACACACAGGAAAGTTTGTCTTCTCACACTGTGGACCCAGAGTGCCCACCTGGCTCCCTCTATCAGGCTGGAGCAGGTACTGAGTGCTCCCTGCCTGTCCTGCCTTTCTCCCCTGAACCCTGTCTGGCCAAAACCCCCTCCCAGGCTGGAATCTGCAGAAGAATGACAGCACCACGCACTCTGAACTTCTCAGCCTAAAGAACAGCTGGAAACACGATTCTGCAGAGCCATCCCTGCTACAAGAAGTATGATTTTTTAAAAACCCTGGAAAACATCATACAAGGAATTTTTTTTTCTTTTTTTTTAAGTCACTTCTCTCTTCTTTCTCCCCAGTAAACTTTTGTTTTTCTAATTTCACTCTGGTCCTTAGAAATATTAGGGCTTTAATGTCTTGAGAATAAAAACCAAAACCAAGGGATTCTCAATTAAAAAAATATAAAATTATGCATTCTACCTATATCAGGATATGTAGGGTTTAAGAATCTCAGAATTTGCGTCTGTGTATATATGTATGGGATTTTACATTAAGCTAATGTTTACCCAAATGCATGTATTTCAATTTGTTGGGGGGGGATGTGAGGAGAGAAAAGAAAATCCTTACTGGTTTGGGGTTTAGTATGGAAACCCCACAGACACTTTGATGCTGCCTAAAACCTTGGCAAGCATAACCCAGTCCCTTCAGCATTGTTTGAAGGATGCCTGCAGGCATTCAGTTGTCTGCTTGCGAACAGCACGCGTGCAATTATCAAATCTATTAGAACGTGTTGGGTTTTGCAACACTTCCATTAAGCTCATTCTGGTAGGATTGCAGCATCTTACCTGTGTCACTGCAGATTTGTTTTCCCCAAACAAGTAACTGCTGTGATAGGTAGGATCACATCTAAATCACTAGATAAGGTAGGGAAGATGCTGAGGAGAATCAGGTAAATCCCGATTCCCAGTCTTCCCCCAGGAGAACATGCCAAATTCTGTCACGGGAAATACACATTTCCCAGGTGAGGAGTAGGAGGAGACAGTGAGTAGATTGTAGATTCCAAAGGCATCATCTGCCCATTTGGCGGAAGGATAAAGAAAGGGTGAGGGGTGGTAGACGGACTGTGTGAAGACAGGAAATGCAGGAGCAGAGGAGGATCAGGAGAGCAAGGAGCTGGAGTCAGAGAGTGGGGAGACCAGGTTCAGGAGGGAGGGGGGAGGGAGGGGGGAGGGAGGGGGGAGGGAGAGCAGTGGAGGGAAAAGAGACGGCAGAGAGACTGGAAAAAACAGAGATCAGGGGACCAGGAGAGGTGGAGACTGATTCAGAAACAGAGAGAAACCAGGAGACAGAAATAAGGGTGCTCCATCTGTCCTGCAGGTCCCAACACAAGCGGCCAGAAGGATTTACGACTGGGAGTTTCAACCCCTCTTCTCTTACCCCTGGGACCACAACTGGTTAATGCTAGTTGGTACCTTGCAGAGAAGCAGCGGTGCCTCACAGCACGGTGCAGCTCTCGAACCCAGCTCACGGATCGCATCACAGGGAACAGAGAGCAAATCCTGTGCTGCAAGCATCTGCATGCGTGTGAGTGAGGAGCGGATGTGTGTGCGTGCATACAGCAAGCCTACCTCTTTCCCCCACATGCATCTCCCACTCCCTCTCTTGCTCCTGGGCTCTCCTCCTTCCCCCTTCCTCTAATGCTCTAATACCTCCAAATCGCCCCAGGAATAGACGGACCCCTTCCCCCGGTACCTGGGATGAAGAGCAGGGCGGTCGTCGCGGAGAAGACGATCCAGCAGGCGGGGTGGTACATCTTGAGGCTGTGGTGTCTCAGCTGCTGGGCTTGCTACTGCTTCTGCTGCTGCTACCGCGGCTGCCTTCCTCTGTGCTGAATTCTGAGCAGGTTTAAATCCAATGTTTGCAAAGGGAGGGAGAGAGCAAAAGAGAGAGGGAGCAAGAGAGAGCGCGCGAGAGATGGGAGCAGGCAGGCAGCCTCTCTGATTTTTTTTTTCTTGCACATACACACAACTGGTAAGAATCATCAGCACCAATCTGTACAGGGCTCAGAGCAGACCTCCTCCAAGGCACGCATTGGCTCCACTCTGCTGAGCGACACCCGGAGGCTTTCCTATCTGGGAGGCTTGACTCCAAGGGGAGTTGAAGCCTGTCCCTTCATCACCTCTCACCCGGAGCTCGGCAGTGTGCACGGGTGTCTGTGTCAGTATGCCAGTGTATGGCTTCTGTGGGCACACACGAGCGCCTCGGTGGGCAGTGGGGAGGAGGCTGGAACTGTTGGTGTCATCCTTACCCAAGCAGGGCTCAGGGCACAACAAAAAAGGAAATGTGACTAAAGCCCACGCTAATTCTTTATCATTGTTCCTTCTTCCTGGTCTCCAGGTAGGGGGCCAGAAGGAGCTGTAACCCACAGGAACACTGAAACATTTAAATCTGCACCTCGCTCCCCAATTCTGCTATTAAGAGCACTTGGAAGGAATTCAGTTTTCCCAGCAGGAAGATGGGTGCGTTAAGATTTTTTTCACAAAGAATGCAGAGAATTGGCCAGTTCCCCACAATTAGAGCATTCTGAAACTCTACCAAGACAAGATGCTATAGAAGCTCAAACAATTGCTATGATTACAGCATAGGCAGGGATATATTCTGATTAGATCTCAAGGAAGCAGAAACTTGCCAGAGTAATTGGAGGCCTCCTTCAAGAGGAGGCTTGGAAGCATACCTGTGGCTTTCTGTCTTTGCTTTTCCCTTTCACAGTCTAGCCTGTGCCACAGTATTTCTGGGTGTGATATACCTCAGAATTTCTCCTGCTCAGTACCTGCTCTGAAACAGCCTGTAGCCTTCCCTAAAGCATGCTTATGGGTGGTGCACTTTGCTTGCTGAGTAAATGCTACCCGCGAAATATTCTTTGAACCTTGAGGATCTGTGATAAGAACACCACACTAGGTTTTACCAAAGGGACTGGGCAGATCTATATAACACTATTTCCATCCCAGAGTGTCCCCCAAAGACCCGCCGAGGCTTGGACCCCTTCCCAGACTGAAGTGTATGCATGGCTGGAGATCCTGAGTGCTGTCGCCTGTGTCAGAGCTTTCTTCCTCCGTCCACCGCAATGGCTAACGTCTCCCGCGTACCTACGACAGCACACATATTCACACGTATTATTTTAATTAATCCTCACCATAGTCCTGCCATGTCGGCATGATTATTCCTGGATTTTAACAGGCTAAAACTGAGGTTCAGAGAGGTTTGGCAATTTGCTAAAGGCCACGCAGCTAATGAGAGCCGGGATTCAAACACAAGTCTGTCCTACAGCAAACGCCACAGTTTCTATGTCTACAACCCATCGCCAGCAAGTCATTTTAGTCTAACAGAGCTCCTTCCTTTCTGCAAAATGAAGCCCATTTGCTTTTAAAGAAGTAAGACAATTAATTCCTTACCTCCTTATAAACAAGTCTGAAACTTTATGAGTTAAGTAGAAAACATATGATGAATATAAATAATCATCACCTGGTACTTACAAAGTATGTACTTAATATAAAGTCCTTTTTAAAGGCTGGGGTATGAGGGATATGATTTGCTCTTGTTTGGAAAGGGTCTACAGTATATTTGAAGGCAAAAATTAACACATCTTTTGGCTCTAAATAGAAGATAATGGGACACACACTAAGTAATAAGGTCAAAATCTACACACCGAAGTTAAACACATGGCATTTACAGACAATTGATCTGGGAGTGCTTTGAACAATACTAGAATCCTACAGAGGTTTATCAAAATTATAACAAGTGACTGGATCTTCTAGAGAACAGAACTGACTTGCAAAGGGTGGGGATCAGCGAGACCAGAGAAATTAGACGGATATTCCAAGATGAAGAAACAGAGCAGATACAGACAGAAACCCTTTGGGGAAAAACTGGGAGAGGACTTTGGGGAGTAAATGGAAGACAGAGTGAAAAAGGCCTTGAATTCTAGAACAATGACATTTAGAAATTCCCTACTATTGCTAGAAAGGAAAAAAGAAAGTTAGTTTCTTTTTGAGCATGGAATCACTATGAATAAGGGAAAGTGTATTTCTGGAAATTAATCTGGGAAAAGTACACAGGGTCTATTGAGGCAGGGGTACTTGTTAGTAGGCCCGGCCCAGATTTGACAGGACTAGTAATGGGAGAGGAAATGCAGGGGGCTGGGTGTGAAACAGAAAAATTAGTCAGGCCTGGCAATCAGTGGCCTTATACAAGTCACAGATATCACTTCTGCACCCTCTGTGAACCAAGGTTTTTAAAAATATCAGCACTTTTTACCCAAAGCCTTGTCTTCCGAGAAAGCATCATTATAATTTCTTGAGAGATGAGGAAACGGAGATTCAGAGAGGTTAGGCAATTTTTCCAAGGTCACACAGCTATCTAAGGACACAGTCAAACTGCAAACCCAGGTTTTTCTGTTTCTAAAGCTTTCCTTTAAAAAAAAAATCATAATATTGAGTATTCTCATTTTTTTGAATATCTGTGTGCCAGGTCCTCTGTTATTGGCTTCCTATAACCCCTATTTATCTTCTCAATAATGATTATTCCCATAGTGCTCAAAGAGTTTTAAATAACTTCCACAAAGTCATAGAGATGTTTAGGCATAGAGCCAGGGTTTGAGTCCAGGCCTGCCTTCACTAACAGGGTTATAACCACAAGGAGGGGAGAGGAGTTTGCGCCCTCACCAGGCATTCCCCTTGATGACAACAGTGTGCTAAGTGTCATTTAGGTTCTGCAGCTCCTGAGAAGCATAGGGCACAGACTTGAACCCATGTCTTGGAAAAGGACATCAACCTTTATTCGACCGGACACAATACTAGGAACTTCACGTGTGTTTTTTCCCCTCATTTCTATCCCTATTCCACAGGTAAAGAAATAGACTGGGGGCACCTGGGTGGCTCAGTGTGTTAAGCCTCTGCCTTCAGTTCAGGTCATGATCGCAGGGTCCTGGGATGGCTCATTGGGTTAAGCCTCTGCCTGCAGCTCAGGTCATGATCTCAGGGTCCTGGGATCTAGCTGGCTCTCTGCTCAGCAGGGAGCCTGCTTCCCCCTCTCTCTCTGCCTGCCTTTCTGCCTACTTGTGATCTCTCTGTGTCAAATAAATAAAATCTTAAAAAAAAAAAAAAATAGACTGGGTTATAGAAACCCCCAAGTTGCCTCTTCAAGGCTAATGAGTGACAGAGAAATCTAGGCTTTTCCTATACCAAAGTTTCATGGTTTTCTCTCTACTTACTATGAATAACATTTTTGTTCTGAAAACGTACCATTTAGGGGTACCTGGGTGGCTAAGTCCTAAGATCTGACTCTTGATTTCAGCTCAGGTCATGATCTCAGGCTTGTGAGATGAAGCTCCTCATTGGGCTCTGTGCTGGGCATGGAGCCTGCTTAACATTCTCTCTCTCTTTCCCTCTGCCCCTCTCCCCCAATCAAAAAAAAAAAAAATCGCATTTATTCAACCAAAATATTTCCTAATACACACATGCCTTCATCCTGTACCTTTAATTAAATTCACATTTAACAAACATCTATATATTAAGAAATATTTTAGTCTTCAAAATGCATATGCTTAATAAAATCTTCCTTAAGGAAACACATAAATATGTATTTTTACTGATCAATTCTTCTAGGTCTATTATATGATTAAAATATGTCTCTTTTATTTAAAAAAGAGAAGAAGAAGAAGAAATGTATAAATACATATTTAATCAATAGATGGCACCAACTCTGAAAAGAGAGATTACGGTCTACTGGGTCTATTTAAACACCTTAAAAAAATACAAATACAAATAAAAATGCTTCAATGCATATTTACTAGGGGGACTGTTCTCCTCTCTGGGGTAAATAATATGCAGTTTTATACCTTTCATGAATCTTTTTTTTCTTCCTCTAAAGCAAACAAAATCATCAAAACTGTATTTAAATAGCAATAAGATCGGGGAACAAACCAACCGAAACCAGGCCATTGTGCAATGAGGCTGACTGTCACACTTTTCTTCCAGCCTATGCTTCTTTCCTCTGGACCAGGGACAATGGTTAGGCAAACCTCTCCACAGAGTGGCCGGCTACTTAGAGCTAAATGGGGACTGGAGAAGGATGGGTCAATGTGGGGTCCTTCTTCTGTAAGAAGGGTCCCCATCTTACCTCTTTCCCCGCTAGATATGTGACCTTGGGGGAAAGAATTCAAGGACTCCCTCTGATTCACGTTTTTAAAAATTTTGTATACTACCTTTGGTCCTTCATATTCATTCATCCTTCATTCGTTCATTTGCTCATGGAATAAATATTCATCATGCACCTGCCGTGATGTATGGGATGTGAAGGACATGTAATATAAAGCAAGATAAAAAACTATCCTCACCCACCTAAAATTCAGAGTAGTAAGGAAGACAGATATTAATGTGCTAATTATATCATTGATTATATTTGTGCTAAGTGATTGTAGAAAACATGTAAGTTGGTAGGAGAGCACAAAACAAAGGGGAGATGGAGAGTGTGGGAGGATGCTCTAAGAAGTGGCTTCTAAACTGGATTAGAGTAAGAGGCCAGGAGGAAAGAAGCCGAGATTGTTCCTGGCAGAAAGCACAGCCTGTGCAGAAGCCCCAAGGCAGGGACATGACTTGAGGAGACACTAAAGGCTCTTTCTTACAATTCACATTTAGCAACTTTGTACTGAAATCAACTCTGTAAATCGTGTTAGGATGATGGATCACTGCATTTGCAGCCTGACGAAGGGACAACGAAGGGTGGAATTCTACATTTTGTAGCACTGAGGGCTTTTTTCTTGTAAATAATAAAAAAAAGTACAGACGGTAAAATACTACCGATTAAAATTGGACTCTGTCATTGTAGTTTTAAATATTCCAAAATGAACTGGAGCCTCCTTCAGAGCAAGTTAGAGTCTCTGAAAGGAACAATAACTCCTGTAAACCACAAAGGTACCATTTAGTTCAGAGGAGAAAGAATTGATTAAGCAACTGGCTTATGACTGTAAAAGTAAACACTTCTTCTGAAGTCACGGGGACTGCTCACACAGGGTATGTCACTTCTGGTCTTTTAACATGTTTATAAAATATCTCAGTCATGTGTCTGATACTTTTAACAATAAATACCATTTATGAAATACCCACTACGTGTCGATTTCCCTGCTAGATGCTAATATAGATGGTGTCTACTTTTCACACCAATTCCTTCCACAAAGTAGACCTTCATTTCCAGACATGTCACCTAGGACTTCCCCTGGGCCCAGCAGAGAAGTGACAGAGCTGAGATTTGTACTCAGAGCTGTCTGACTCCAAAGACTGAAGTTTTTCCATCCTACCAGAAAGATCTAGATGCACTTATTTGAAACTATTATAAAGATCTTCTACGTGGCTGTCAGCATCACACTTTTTTTCTTCATTTAAAAGACTTTAATAAAAGAATATATTATAGGATTTATTAAATTACTAGTACTAAAGGCTTATTGAAAACAACATTCCAGAGGCACTTGGACTGCTCAGTGGGTTAAGCCTCTGCCTTCAGCTCAGGTCATGATCTCAGGGTCCTGGGATTGAGCCCTGCATCAGGCCCTCTGCTCAGAAGGGAGCCTGCTTCCTCCCCATTCTCTCCCTACTTGTGATCTCTGTCTGTCAAATAAATAAACAAAATCTTTAAAATATTTACATATATATATAAGTATATATGTAAATATTTTAAAAAAGAAGAAAATAGCATTCCAAATTCCACTCCTCTTTTATTGGTCTTTTTAAAAATCTGTTCACTCTGCTATTTCCTGATTTAACAATTTTTAAAAGTATCTATTGACTTTTTACTATAGAAGATAAGGATTTAACCCTGTTCACCACCAACCTCCATAATTGTCCTCTTTCCATCAACTCAATATGTCACAATGTTTAATTACATCATTATTTAGTATTTTACATTGTTATGATTATTTAACTATTGTCTTTCTTATGCAACTTTTTGTTTTTCCCAAAGATGATACTGCCTTTTTTTTTTTCATTTACTGAATCTTATATAGACCTATAATTAAATCTCTCCAATCCTCCTGCGGAATTCTAAAATTCCTTTCAGTATAGTTAAAAACTAATAGCTAGTAATCTATTAGCCTCATGTTTTAAAGGCATTCTTTCTGAAGGTTTCCATCCACCTGGCCCTCAGTTGTCTGGGATTTCCCTTTACTAAAAGCTTCCGATGCCCTATGTCTCTCTCTTGTTTTCTGGATGTAGGTTTTCTTCTTTCTTAGTGTTCTTCCTTGGTTTAATGAAACACATCCTTCAATAGTTTGCTGAGAAAGCATTCATAGGTGGTCATTTGCGGGAGGAACTTGAATACTCAAAAATGGCTTTATGGGGTGCCTGAGTGGCTTAGTGGGTTCAGCCTCTGCCTTCGGATCAGGCCATGATCCCAGGGTCCTGCCTGGGATGGAGCCCCACGTTGGGCTCTCAGCAGGGAGCCTGCTTCCCTGTCTCTCTCTACCTGCCTCTCTGCCCACTTGTGATCTCTGTCAAATAAATTAAATAAATTCTTTTAAAAAATGGCTTTATCCTAATTTCACTCAAGTATAGTTAGTTCATCTACAAATAGAATTCTGTTTGAAAATTAATATCCTCTCTAAATTTTGAAACTATTTCTCCATTTTCCTCTAAGTTTAAGTGTTGTTGAAAAGTATGATTTATGGGACGCCTGGGTGGCTCAGTTGGTTAAGCAGCTGCCTTCGGCTCAGGTCATGATCCCGGCGTCCCGGGATCGAGTCCCACATCGGGCTCCTTGCTCCGCAGGAAGCCTGCTTCTCCCTCTGACTCTGCCTTCCACTCTGTCTGCCTGTGCTCGCTCTCGCTCGCTCTCTCTCTGACAAATAAATAAATAAAATCTTAAAAAAAAAAAAAAAAGAAAAGTATGATTTATGTCAAATTGCATTTATTTATATTTGAAATGTCTTGATTTTCTCTCAGTAAACATTTAGAATATTCTTTTTTTTATTTTTTTTTCAGTGTTCCAAGAATATTGTTTTTATCCATAGCTTTCCAAAATTTCACAAAGATGAAGTTCTTCATGTGGATCTGTTTTCTTTCATTGTGTCAGACATTCGTCCAATACAGAAATTTCATGTTCTTCAACTCTGAGAATTTTTAATTTGTTTGTATTATTAAGACTTTGAAAATTTTCTCTCCTCTCTGCTATTCATTCTTTGTAGAATTTCTATTAAATGAATCTTAGTCTTCAGGATTACTTCCCTAATTTTCTTATATTTTCTTGTTTCTTTTTTTTCCAAGATATTTTTAAAACTTTTGTTTCCACTTATCCTACTGACTTTTTAAAAATTGTCATTATCAAATTATTAATTTCAAACTGCCTTTCTTGTTGCCTGATTTTTTTACAGTGCCCTGTTCTTGTTCTACGGTTACATCTTTTCTGAGTATATTCATCAATACTTGGTATTGTTTCCTTTTGCTTTTCCTTTTTTTATTTTATTTTTTAAATTTTCTTTTATTCTGCTCATTTGTTTTTATATCTATCTTTCATGTAAGAAAGCTTCAACTGTCTGCCGATCTTTGGTCTTCTTTTCATATTTAAAAAAATAAAGCTATAATAGACTGTCTGGAATCTGTGTTTACCAATGGTATTTATTTTATTAGTGGATCCTTCAAAGACTATCAGGCAAATAGTAGCCTTGGGACAAGGAACAGCCTTGGGACCATTTTCCCCGAAATGTCAGTAGTTGTAGATCTGTTCATCTTGAGTCACTCAAGTTTCTCCAAATGAGGCCTCTATTCACCTACCAGGATGGTAAGATCCTGGTTTCCAGCATTCTGAAGGTGATCCAGTGGGTTTCACCATTCAGGATGGAGATCCTCAGCCTCTCTGTTTTTACCAGGTTATCTCAACTGTCTCCTGTGGCTGAGCTTGGATTCTTTCTTCTTCAATTCCTTCAAAAAAATAAATTTCCCATTCATGGGAAATAGGAGAAGCAGAGCATTCTGGGGTGGAGTTGTGTCTAAAACAGGCTTTTAACTCATTCCTCCCCACTTCTGCCTTCCAAATTACCCTGAAGCTGTCATTCCTGGGCTGCCATGGATATAAACCCACAGTCCTATCTATCACATTCTTTGCATACCCTTACATCTCACCTTTATTTTATTTGTTTTTGTTTTGTTTTATTTTGTTTTATTTTACTAAATCATGTGCACTCATTCTTTTTCTTTTCAAAGGAATCTCCATTTCTCAACCACTTTCATTTCTTCTTCCAACTTTTTTGTCCTTTGTACATTTTTAACCCCTTATTATCCTTTTTGTGGGATTTGAGAAGACATTGCAGGGCAAAATGGAGGCCAGCCTTCCATGTTTAACTCCCTACTAGTTCAGACACTTTGTGACATAAAGGAAAAAGGATATTACAAATAAAAATCTCAAAACACCTGGAATAAAAGGCTGTTTTCCAATATAAAGCTAAAATCCTACATAAATAAGAGTAACTGAAATAAGAGCTAATGTTGCTGACATGCACATTGAAGACTTGGACATTTATAATCTCAGTTATCTGTCTCACTCCCATGTGAAGTAACATAGAGGAGGGGTTAATTAATCCCATTTTCCAGATAGAAAAATGAGGAGGCATTGCAATTTATTTTTTTATGTTTTAATTTATTCATTCATTTTAAGCAATCTCTACATCCAAACTGGGGCTCAAACGCATGATCCTGAGATCAAGAGCCACATGCTCTTCCAACTGAGCCAGACAGTACACCTACAATTCAAATATGTGCTCAAAAAGACCCAGAAGTCAAGGAAGAAGCCAGGACTACAATCCCCATATTCTCTTTCTGATCAGTCGCTTCCAACAATGAATACTTCTTTTACTCATTATTATTGTTCTTGTTGTTGTTACTAGTCACATAAGCATCACCCTGGTTCACTTACAGCCCAGGAAACTAGCTAGATTTGTTCAAGACAATATATTATCCAAGCTCACATTATCGTTAAAGCCTTCCACCTAGATTTGCCTGATCGAATTTTAGCTAGGTATTGAAGAAAATGGCATCTGATTTTCACTTAAGTATGCACTTTTTTCCAGAACAAATTTAAAGCAAGAACTGAAGTATTCTAGCTATTGGGGAAAAAATTCATTACCCTGTTCCCAAGGTGAAGTGCAGGAAGATGAAAGGATGTTCACACCACGTGGAAGTGAGAAGGCATGGCCAAACAACCATGCATTCCCAGGGCACCATCCACCATCTTCTCCCCAGATTTGGTCTCCTTTTCTCTCTCTGTCCTTTTCCTCCCCCTCTCATTTCCTGTTTTCCTTTTCTCCCTGTGTGGAGGGGCTGCTCCCTGCACTCTACTCTGGATGAAAAGGCTACTCTTCTCTCCTTGACATCGTGTTAGCCTGTGAATACACATCTATTGATTTGCATTTGGGGGAGGAAAAAGAGAAAGGCGGGGAGGAGGGTAGTGAAAAAGAAAAACACACAGTTACACATTCCCTGACTACATGGCTACCAAGGGGACATGGTCAGGCAATGGCAGAGAATTTTAACTGTGTCTCTTTCTCTTTCTGCCTCCCAACCCCTCCAGCCTCTCCATGGCACCAGCTGCTGCTTTCGCCCCACCCAGCCCAGGCCCACTTGCTCAGAGGCATCCAGCACAGAGACAAGATCTCAGTCTTCACCCCTCCCCCACTCATGTGTTCAGATATTGCTGACACTGACCCTTTGTGTGAGGCTGAAGACCCAAAGAAGTGTTCCTGCAGGATGGGAGCTCAGGAGAGGCAGGAGGCCTTGTTAGCAAAGGCTGGCCCCAGAGACTGTGTGACATTGAGTTCAGGGTTGTGCCTGCTACTCTAACCAATTTTAAAATAAAGCTCAGGTAATTAAAAATTGTGCAACTAGGAATCATATACTTAGGTTACAATTTAGGTTCTGACATTTTCTAGCCATGAGGCACTTAATTCCACATTCACCTCTTTCCAGAGACCAACAGTCAGTGTGCAGGCAATGCATACATTCTTTAAAGTATTATACCTGGAGTCCATTCTAAAGCTTCACAGAGATGCAGGGGCAAGTTTGTCTCCCATCTCTGGGGGCTGGGAGTATCACGTATTCTATGTTGTAAAGTGGCTGAGGAACCTAAGAGGTATTATTTCAACCCAATATGTGTCTTTGTATGTGGCAAATGAAATCAGCATCTAGTCATGGGCCATGTTAGCTTATTTTCAAATAACATTTACTGAGCATTTAATTGTTGAGCACCCACTGCACACAAAGAGAAGCTGGGTCTGAACAGAAGGCTGAGTCACTATAGAAGATGCCACGGTCCTGCCATCCTGCTCTACATTTCCCAGGGAAGAGAGGGAGAAAAATCAAGGAACAAATGGGAAAATCTTTGAAAAATAATAACTGGTCCTACAAATGCCCCAAATTATTGTTGTTGCAGCAAGTATTAAATTGTCTAGACCTGGCCAAATCTGTGTGTTTTACTAAAAATGCCCTTACTATTAGCCAAAGATATTGGGGCCATTTAAATGAAACCAACAGGCACAGTATTTTAAATAATCCCTGTTTTGGTTCAGTCCACATGCACACCTTTTAAAATGGAAACATTGGACCGAGTAGTAATGACAGGGAAAAAAACAAACTCAAGCTCCATCTATTTGAACGGGAAATTGTGGATAGCTCAAGACTGAAATGAATCTGATTTCCCTCCTCAGCAGAGGGTTGACTTACTTTACAGCAGAACTGCAGCATTTATATGAAGATGCCCTCCTGCAAAATTAGATTCTTCAAGCTTCACTAGGTACCTGTGTTTGACACACTTGCTTCTGCTTTCAATATTTCCTTGAAGGATGTAAGAGCCTCCAAGGCTCCAAAGTTCAGTTAAACTAAAGACTTACAAGTTCGGTTGCTAACCTAAAGATGCCCCTGCTCAGAAGGCTAGACTATTGAAGTGCAATTGTCAGGAGGGGAAGTTCCTCTCTCTCTCTCTCTCTCTCTCAATCTCTCTTTCTCTCTTTTCTGAGGGGTATGCTGCTGGGTACTCGCTGGAATGAACAATTCTCCCCCAAATCTTTGTCATGCCTGACAAAGCTGAAGCTGACATAAAATGAGAGATCGGAATCTGAAGAGGAGGTTATGTGGACTTCATTCACATAGTGCAGAGTTTTGAGTGTACTTGTTCTCCTTTTGTTATCTTTAACAAAACTGTGTATGTCTCTTATAACTTCTACCACGCAGGTTTTGAACTCTCCAGGAAAAGTGGCCTGTGGCCCTAGCAACCCTGGAGAAAGGAGAATGACCAAGTCAACATATTTCAATGAACTTTGGCCTCCTTTCCGGATGAATCTCTTGCTGTTTGACATCACTATTTCCAGAGCCTCCTTAAATGCGTATATTCTTATCAGAAATGTGTCACCAGAAAAAATAACTTCATTAATATTGTGGAAAAACACCCATAATGGGAGCTGAGGAAGGCCATTTGCTGCAGCTAAATCCATGCACACAATGACCTCTGCACAGTGTCCCCATGTTCCCAAGGAGCTACCCTGGACTCCTCAGTGTCACATAGATACTAACTCACTGACCATTATTACTAGTTGTCACTTTAGAAGCCACCTGCTTTTACAGCCTGATCCTAAAACTTTCCAAGAAAGAGAGTTTCCCACCACCACGTGACAGCATTTTAGGTGGAACTCAACTAGTGGGGACTTTTGCCAGGAACTGCCAGTGACAGGATTTGGAGCTGAGGGCTACAGACCTGGACACAGCAGGCAACAAAGGGTCTAGCTGTGCCAAAGGGACCTCTTGCCCCTGCATGTTCCAGTCACCACCTTTTGGCCATCACCTTAGAGCATCAGGGCCTCCTAATGCTGGTGCTCTGATCTCTGACAACAAAGAGGACATATTTCTTCCACTGGCATTTTCATTAAAGGTTTTGGTGACCTCTCTAACTGCCTCCCATGAAGAAGGCCCAGGACCTGATCCACAATTTCCAATGCCTTTCTTTTTGGAATAGCATATGATAGCCTGAGGGCTGGATCTGACCCTCAGACACATTTTCTATGTCCAGCAGTACTTTTTAAATTGAATATGTTGCTAGTATTTAAACATCTGCTCATGTAGATATTTAGTTACTCTTGAAAAATAAGAAGACCTGGTCATGCTGATTCTTCATTCTGTCTGAATAAAAATCATCTGATGCTCTAGCTGCCTCTTTATAAAGCAAAGCATCTTCCATTCTACTGCAACCCCCTCCAGGCCCCCTGCATTTTTCTACATGACTTCCCCGGGCCTGCAGGCCTCAGGCCTCATCTACTCCTATGGGATAAATTCCCACATCTATCTATCCATCCATCCATCTATCTATCTATCTATCTATCTCCTCTTTCTCTCTCTCATCCTCCTTCTATAATTATTATAAGCTAACAACCAGAGAATGCCTTTATCCTGACCCAAGAAAACACCACCAGAGGCTTAGAAATGATCAAACTTTCCCCCCAAGTAAGATAAATAGTAAAGAGCTCATTTTGCAAGGGCTCAACATTACCCATCTGGATATCTCAGTATGCTGCTCATGATGCTTTCATTACATTTCTATAATAAGTTGCAGATAATACTGTCCTCCCAAGAGGGATGTTCATGTTCCAGGAAACTTGGAAAACGAGACAGGGGAGGTGAAAAGTCATGTGTGACCTTCACAGGCACACGCAGATAGAGAAACCAGCAGAAAATGAAAAGAACAGCTTCCATCACTCGTTTCAGGCAGGTCAGCTGGGCTTTAATAACAGCCAGGGGAAGGAAGAAGTCCCCAGGAAGGGTCTGCTTGTGATACTCAGATCATTTTCCAGGATACAGATGCAAAAATGAAAGAGGAAAATTCTTCAATGGTGTATTCAGGTAGGAGAGAAACTGTTCAAAATAACACACACACACACACACACACACACACACACACACACACCCCTTAGCTTATTTTCTATGATGCTTCATCTCACTTCTTAAACAGACATTTTGTCAGAAGGATTCTCAAATTTGAATGATGGTGTAAGGAAAAGTCCCTGTCTCCCCCCAAGGATAGAAATATATAAGAATGGGGGAGTGTGAGGGTAGGGAAGCCACTTGTTCCACAGAATGAAAGCAATCAAGACTGGGTACAGATTTTGACTTTGGGAGAAAAGGGCATTTGGAAGGATGCAGTCTCTCCTCCCAGTTGAAGCCAGGGAGCCCCTGATGGGCAAGGAACTGCTAGTTGAGTCAAGAGTCCTTGGAAATTCCTACGTTGCACAGATATGGAAATAGTCATCCGGTGACACTTGTATAGCATCTTGGGGTTCTCTGATCTTTGGTGGGTTGAAAGGGACCACAAGCACCCTCCTTGCCCAGGGCAAGCTCCTTGTTTTGTGCCACTTTCACTGGAAAAAAATATCCTACCACGGCTTGTGACGTCACCACCTGAAATGCCAGGAAACAGAAAACCCACATTTTGGTACCATGATCACCACTTTTGCTTCTTGCATCTCTGGGGTAAGGGCCTTCTCAAATAAGGTGTTCTGAAGCCCAGCCTTCATTTTCAGGACATGTTCAGTAAATGTGTATGGAATGAACACATGAATGCAGACATGAATGAATGAACATGCTAGGCTTTGTACAAAATCACTTTTGCATCACAAGTCAGAGATCATACTCAGAGACGAAATGCAGTTAGCAAAGACACTTTGGGATCAGACAGGCTTGGTTGGAATCTAGCTGTGTGTCCTTAGACAAACATCTTTCCCTCTCTGAGTCTCTACTTTCTTACCTGATGAATTAAGATCACAATACCCATCTGGCAAGGTAGCCATGAGGAATAAGTGAAAGAAAGTCTGTAAAACACTTAGCCCAGTGCTTAAGAACTCAATAAATGGCAGCCATTGTCATTACCAGTTCTGCAACAACCTGGCTTATTGATTTCTAGCAAGTCTCAATCTAAGGCTGATCCTGCAGATTCCCAGTTGGAAATTTCCTGGCTCATATGCCAGATGGAAACTACTCCTCTACACCCCCACAGTGACCTTGAGCAGATTGCTTCCCAGGATTTCACTTCTGGAACTCTTTATCAAACTCTTTCTCTGACCTGTCATGCTGATGAGAAGTTTCTCCTCCAGAGCCTGGGCTTGAATAAACCCACAAGGTGAGTGCTCTTCCAGCTCTCTTGACAAAACTTTAGAAACTTCCCTCTTTTAAATCTTGATTTGTCTTTTCTAGCCTCATTCCTACCTACCTCCCTGAGTCCCCATGCTTTTGTCCTAGAGTGTTCCCTGTGGCATGCCCTAGGGCACTTTATACTTGGCTCTATGTTGTCTGGTTTTTCTCATTGTCCTGTTTCCATCATTAAAAAATCAGAAACAAGGAAACTCATGTTTTACACAGTCAAAATAACTTTTGTTTCAGTCAAGTAAAAGTATAGTTAGAATATATATGTGGTAGCAGAGTAAGCCATTTCATGCATAACTAAAGGTTTGACTTCTTTTAAGTTCTAAAATAAAGAGATGACCAAGCAATCAGCATTGCTGAGGTAGCAGATCTTCATGTAAACAAACAAGCAGACCTGGATTCAGGACCTGGCTCTGACATGTGGTATCTCAGGCAAGGTGCCAAGCTTCTCCCCCCTTCAATTTCCTCACCTGTGAAGCGGAGATACAAAAAGTAGCTATCTCCCTACACCACTATGAGAATGAATGACAAAATGTGTTCAGCACTGAGCACACTGAGCACTGAACACTAAGCACAGTGCCTGTATAGAAAGTACACAGTTGATGCTACCATCATTACAGGTGGATCCAACCACCATTCACTGAGCAAGTCTTGGGCTAGACCCTGTACTTGTCACTTGAGACACCCTGCAAAGAAATACCAGGCAGAGACTCTGGCCTCCTGCATTTAAAATCCAGAGGGAGGCAAAGACTTTTGTTAAATAATCACACACTTAGATATCACTGTAATTGTGATGATTGCCTTGAAATGGAGATATGTTGTATTAAGAGAGGAGAAATGGGCAGCATGCCATGAATGAACAGGTCAGGGAAGGCTTCCCTGAGGAGAAGATATTTCATCTGAGATCTGAAGAAGAAGTTAATTAGGTCTGGACAGAAAGGAATATCCCACGCAGAGGAAATGGCACATGTGGGGAATGACCATGAACATTTAAGGAACTAAAAGAAGGGTTAGATGGCTAGAGGATAGAAAATGAGTGGACCAGTGGGACAGATGAAGCTGGAAGAGGAGAGGAAGGCCAAAACACACAGAGACCAGCAGACTCTTCAAAGCAGCTTTGGCTATGGAAAACGTCTCAGGTAGGGGAAAGGGACATACATGGCCATTCCCTCAGGCAGCATGTAGAGTTGACTGAAAGGGAGCCAATGTGGTATGACCATTTTGAAGTGCATCCCAGTAGTCCAGGGATGTGGATGACCTTGGATGGACTGTACAGACTTTTAGGGGATATGATTCACAGGATTTGGTGGAGAAGGGAAGTAGGGGCAGGGGGATTTTCAAACTGATGCCTTGGCTCCTAGTTGAGTTTCTGGATGGATATAATGTCAATAACTAGGAAAATATTCCCTGAATTCAGACTCAGAGAGTGGTTATGGGTTCAGCAGGGAAAGCAATGTGGCACCTAATAGTTCTAGAGTCGTATACCTGGGTTCTAATGTCTTGTCTACTACTTGCAGGTTTAAAACTCTCTCAGCTTAATTTCCTTAATGATTTCCACCTATCTTGTAGAGTTGATATGAAAATCAAATGAAAGAATCAACATAGAGCTGTTAGCACAGTGCCTGGCACCCAGTAATAATTCAAGACTTGGTTACTAATAGAATTATTTGAGGGCATGTTGAACTGCAATTACACTGAGGCATCTAAGTGGAGGCATCAGGTCAAAAATTAAATATACAAATCTGTAGCTAACAAGAGAGTTTTTGACTAGGGATAAAGATTTGTGAGCCATCTCAGTAGAGGTGGTCATTAGTAAAGTCATCTTTTCCTCTATTTTCAGGTTCATGTAACAGAAACTTCTGCCTTCTCAGGAAAAGCCATGGAGAAGAAGCTACTATCTTTGCTTTACCTCTCACTGTTTTGTTTTTTCCCTCCACAAGAATAAGATTGACTTATCTGACTTATCTGATTAGAGAGAGGACAAAGTTCTGACATGTCTGTGTCCTTGATTCTTTACTGGGCAGGATTAATGTGCTACCAGGCTCCGTATATATGCATTCATATTCTTTCTCCCTTTTTCCCCTTAAAACACTATCTGTAGTTCATGTGTGTTTTCCTTTCTGTTCTATCCACCTCTATATGGTAAGCTCCCTGGCAGGTCCTGTCTCTGCAGGGGGAGGCCTAGAGCTACAGTTGACAAATTATCCTGCCTGTGGCTGAGTGAATAAAACCAATTGGGAGAAAGAAGGGTATTAAGTGAGAAGCTCATTTTGGACTTGAATCAAGACTGCATTCTGCAATTCAGCTTTCCCTATAATAAAATTGATAGTTTGATGCCTGCTTGACTTTGTATTTCTCAGTTGGTTCAGACCTTAGTAGGGGGAGAGAAATTATCAATTGTGCCTTTTAAATCCCAACAGTAATTGAAGCAATAACTGATGTCAGTGAGATAATCTCAGGAGAAATGTACAGTAATAAGAGGACCTAGAACTCAGTTTTAAAGAACCCTTTTTTAATGTTCTGGCTAAAGAAGGATTGTCAAGGACAAAAAAAGGGGAGACAGATTAGGATAGATGTGTGTTATACAATCAAAGAGAAGAAAGCATCTGAGGAAGGAGGGAATGATCAACCATTCAGGAGGTTATCAAGAAGTTGGGTAATATGAATGTCCACATTTTTCTATTAGATTATTCTTATGGAGGTCAATTAATTGCCTTGGTAAAAGTTCTTTTTCAGGAAAGAGGAACAGAAGCTGAACTGCTATAGGTTGGGAAATGATTGGAAGGTGAGGAAAATGAGGAAGTTCAGTAGGCAAGTTATCGAGAAATTAAGCTTTGGAAAAACAGAGTAAGATAGAGTGGTAATTTATCTCTCTAAAACCCTCTTCTAGATCTCAGTCCCAAGGAATCCAGAGAGCATGCATTTCACGGAGCTTGGAAAATCTTGGCTCTGTGTATTAATTCCCCCACCCCCACCCCCACACCACACTCCCCATTTAATCATGGATGCATAGGTGCACTGCTCACAGACATTTTTTTTTCCCCTTCAGAACTATGTTGAAACACATCTCTTACATAAATTGAACATTCCAATTCAATTGATTCATTTGACCACAAGGTCCATCCCAATGAGCCCTCTACTAGAAGGGGTCACTGAATTGGGTCACTGTGTTTTCTTGGCAAGGGTCATTGGGAGTCATCTTCTCTTTTCAGGGGTGTTATAGCACCTGGAGTATTTTGTTCTGTTAGACTACCTATCAAAGTACAGTAATTACTTCTTTACCTATCTGTAACCACCTTCAGCTAGTAAACTTCTCTAGGGCAGGGATTTAATCATTTTTACTTGTGTCACATAGTAGGAACTCAATAAGTGATTGTAAAATAACTGAGAAACAGGCAGCATCCTTCCCCATGCCCGTGGTGATGTCTGTTGACAAAATTGGATTTCTGTGTTGGAGACAGACCAAAGGAGACTGAGGAGACATAATGACTAAATGCAATATGGTATTCTGGATAGGCTCCTGGAACAGAAGAAGGAAATCAGTGGGAAAAGTAGAAAATGCCCTCAGAGCACTCAGCCTGAGGCACTGAACCCTACCACTTACACCCAATTCTCTTGTTTTTTAGAAAGAGTGGAGAGATGTCTAATCCCTTCCTCTGAAACTGTCCAACAGAAGGGTGTGGAAAGGTCAAATGAGATCTGAGACTCTCTTTACTAAACAAGTTCACCTTCCTTAAAAAAAAAAAAAAAAAAAAATGTTTTTTTAGAGAAAGGTGACAACTTCCTTTGTAGGACCCCCACCTTGTTTTCCTTCACACACAGGATCTTTTAAATGTGGGAAGAGCTCTGCTTGCAGGGTGTGTAAGGAGCTAGATCACAACTTACTCCACTTAGTTACATCTGTAGTATTTTGTTCTCACGCCTGAAGACTTCCTGGAGAGCATATATAACAATCACATGGCCATGAGTATTAAATAAAATACCTCCTGCTTTGTCCCCTTCTTATAAGGGAATGTAGATCTTCCCTACCCCTATAAAAATGAAGGTTTTCTAAGAAACTACTTGCTTCTGCAAAACAATGGTAAGGTCTGTATCAAGAGCACACAAACCAATCAGAGAGAATGGCAGATTCAGAAATATCTAGGTGGTACTAAGAAGCCATAAAAAGGTCTGTGATGTTCTGAGGCTACGAAGTGTATGACTGTAGTCGAATGGTAGTTCAAATAGCTTGGGTAACATGCCATAGAAGACAGTAACAACAAAAACGGCAGTGACAACAGCACTTAGTATTTGCTTACCAGTTAAAAGCAAGACACTGGGCAAAATACAGGATGCTATGTCATTTCATCCCCCCAGCAAAACTGTGGATTCATCCTACTATTTCTTCATTTTATAGATGAAGACACTTGCTCAAGGAAAATAAGAGACATAGCCAGGATTTGAATGCAGATATTCTGGCTCTAGAACTTGCAATCTTACCACTTCATGATATCACATTTGGATTTGAAAACACTGATCCACTATTCCAGTTCTCAAGTCCATTATGGAAAAGACAAGGAGCATGAAGGCAGTGGGAGCACATTCTTTGTGTGACTCACTAAAATTCTATGCAGACATTGTCAATTTGAATGTTCTCTGCAGTTTGACCATCTAATTATTTCCTGTTTCTCAAGAAATAACCAAATCTAGAAAATTATTTCTAACTAACAAGTATTTCAAATGTGCAAAAAAGCAGAAAAACTATAAGATAGTTATAAGATAAGCCTGCTCTCTGATAGCAAATTGATGCACTAATTAACATTAATAGCTTAATTGGTAATAACAGTTTAAAGCATTACCTCATCTAATTTAGATGTTATCATCTTCATGGGGTCCTTCAATGTTCAAACTCAAAGGAATAACTTCTAGTGTGAATCCAGCACACATGGTAGATTAGAGCAGAGTGGAGGACAGAAGATGGGGAGGAAAACTCTAATTCTATTACATTAAAAATATATGTGAATGAAAGAAACTTCGGGAGTATCCTTACATCCTCTTTTTATGTGGTCTATCTAATCAAGTTGGTGCTGGGTGCCAAAGCAAGTCATATGTCCATGGTTAATCCCATACATCTCACACAGTTTACTTAGAAACTTGTCTGAGCCTTAGAAGGAATCCTATACAACAGTGCTTCTCAGATACTACTGTGCATACAAATCCCTGGGGACATCTTGCCAAAATGCAAATTCTGATTCAGAAAGTCTTAAGTGGGGCCTGGGAGTTTGCTTTTTTAACAAGCTTCCAGGTAATACTGATATATCTGGTTCTAGGGCCATACTCTGGGAAGCAAGTCTCTAGAATTCCTTCTACTTTATCACTGCCCAGTGACCACCCAGACTTAACTTGGATTCTTCTGTTGATAGAGAATTTAGTAGAATTTAGTAGAATTTAAAGTAGTTTTTTCAAGCTTAGACTACTCGAATCTGTTATTCTCACCCATTAAATATTGTTCTGCCCACCAGGGCCATAGAAACAGGTTTAGTCCTTGTCTCAGGTAACACTCATGAGAGTGACATACCAGGTCAAAGATCAATAATTTCTTGACATACTAATTCCCAAGTATGTGTAATGGGCAGGAGTTATAAAAAAAAAAATAATTCCATTCAGAAAGGTAAATGCATCCTCCAAAGTCATACCCAGTGATTATTTTTACTCTTTGTGGTAACTTGGCATTTCCTTAGATAAATACAGACAAATCATAAACCATAGTCACGGCCTCCACCTGCTTGTCTCAAACAGAAGTCAGTTCACCCCTTTCCTAGAGCCCCACCAGGCCATCACACATCCTATTCCGTTCTCCCCAGCTATTACAACATAAACATTCTAGCACTACCACTGATAAAGAGATTTCTATTTTCCTTGCACATTATCATAACACAACAGGATACACTCATTTTTCCATCTTTGATTGGAAGGACCGGAAGAGGAGAAAATTCAGGAAGAGAATGATACATCTTAATCTATAGAGAGAAAAGACAATTTAAGGCTAATATGGACCTTATGAATTTTTTCCTCTGAAAAGAGAGAAGGAAAATGAAATACCTCAACCTTTTGACTCTCGTCACACTATTAATTGAATGGTAGCATTGCAAACACTTGTAATTTCTCCAGCAGGTTTTTGGTATCTCGTTCTGAGTAAAGACTGGAACAAAGAAAGAATGGACACAGAGAAGCCAGCACAGAAGCACAAATGGGGCTTATCTGCTGTCCTCTGATTCAATAAGGGCTGTTATGAAAGAGTTCGCATACAGGCTGGGAGGGCCAACAAGAGGCATTCATGGCTCTTTAGCCTGTATTGTTCATCAACAATTTAGGAGTCTGAAACCTTATTGCTAAATTTTACTGTTTCTTCAGTGAGATGGGAAGAGCAATTGAGACGACAAACAAAAAGCAGGAGCCAAATGCTACCACTTGGAGAATCTGGGTTGTACAGAAGCATTTGCGTGAATGCTGATCTATCTGAATCAATGAGCTATTTGGTTTAGCACAAGATTTGAGCACCAGGGTAATTCGGGAGTCGAGTGTCTTACTCTGACCTTCCTCCTAGATAAGGCTGTGCCTTTGAAAGCTTATAAATTTCCCACTTAAATTCTAGCATCCTATAGGCCTTTTGAGGATCACTGAGATTTCAGATTATGTTGGCTCTTGGTGAATATGGGGAACAAGCAATGGAGTTGAAACAAAGCAGGGACCACGACATCCATGCCATACAACCTGTAACACAGGATCATCTAGTGGAACTGCTGTCAAAGATAGATCAAGTGTCTGAAGTTTTTGAACTTAAGCAACAACTTGGTGGTAAAAATGGGAAACCGTCAGGGGCCAATACCACCCAAGTTTAGAAGTCCGACTTCCTACTTGTCAGCTAAATGCCAACCGGTATGAATTGATAGATTGACAAGATCCAAACTTGAGATTACTCGGCAAGCATAGCTTCGTAACTCTGCTTTCCCTGAAAAGCTTAGAGAGGACAAAGAAGGGGAACCACGCCACCCCCTAACTCCCAGCACATACACTCTCGTCACCACCCTGTACCAAATGGGAACATTTTCAGGCCCGAGTTATGATTTAAATGAAGCGCACCACACCAATATTGTGTGGTGCCATCTGTTATTTTATATTTCACGAAATTTGGCCAGTTTTGAAATATTATAATTATATCTCCTCCATTACGTATGCAACGCAGACATTTTCTGAAACATAAATACAGTATGTGGGAAATGTGACTGTATTTATAGCCATTGGCTGGTGGAAAGCAAAAGGGCAGCTGGCACCCATTGACAGTCTGGAGAATACAGCCTGCCAAAGGAGCAGAGCCCCCAGGTCGGAAGCTTGCCTCTCCACACCACATCCTGTTCCCTAGGGAGGGAGGGAAGCTCCACAGTTCACAGTGGTTCGTGCCCTACTCATATTTCAAGGAAGTTCACATCAGCTGTATTTCAAATTGTCCAAGATCAAGCATGTCTCCCTGACTTGGAACTAGAGTCAAGGAGTGGGAACACAAGGGGCACAGTCCTAAAGACAGAACCTCCACCCCAAATGCTTCCCCCAGTAGTGCTACAGAGGAGAGACAATGGCATGGGAGGAAGGCAGAGTCCAAAGAATCAAAGGACCCGGAGTTGGGTGAACTTGCTGTCAGAAGGGAACCTATCCCAGGATGGCCAGCGCTCCTTAGCCCTCAGCCCTTCAGCTTGCTTCTAGAAAGGGGAATTTGGAGTTTAATAGCTTGCTCAATTTGGGTGTCAAGGCATGTAGGAAGACGGCCAGATTTAGTCAAAGCCTCCATTGGATGTTCTCTGGAACCTCTTTCATCTTCAGAGGAAAAATAGTGTTGTTTAGTTGAGTTGTTTTTCTTCAAATACTGCAAAGTGCTTTACAATAACAAAGGAAAGAAAGCAAATGACAAGTATTTGAGTTTCCCTTTCTGTCTCTCCAAAACAAAGGCATTATTCAGTGATGAGAGCTATTTGATAACTCCAGGCAATTCTGCCACAGTCTTCACACCCATCCTGAGGAGTTGCTGCAAACCTTTCTCTGACAACACTAACTGCTATTGCTCTGGACAATACAGACCAAGAAGATGTTCATTGGTACTGCATCCTTTTTTTTTTTTTTTTTTTCCTTATTGGAGTTAGTTGCTAACATTTAAAAATCAGAGATTTCACATAAAACCCAGTTTCTCTTGAAAAATTATAAGAGCTGGCATCATTGGGTGAGTATTTCTGCCCAGCAACAATCTGTCTGTTCTGAGCAGCAGCTGCCCCCACTAAAGAAGCCCCAGTCTCTACCCGCCCTGCGAAGCCCCTCCACTCATTCATGTCACCTCCCTGGCCCTTAGGACACATGTGTTTATGACTCTTGAACTAGGCAATTGACTTTTATGAAAAAATATAGACAAAGAGATTAAGGTAAGGTTTTTTTTGGTTGTTGTTTTGTTTTGTTCTGTTTTGTTTTCCCAATGTAGGGTTGGGGAAACATTAAAAAATATCTGTAAACTCTCTAACAGGAAATTAAAGTAAAATTTATAGGCCTCTGGATTTTTTTTTTAAACCTTCTAAAAGTGAAAAGATATATCTGCACTACAGCTCTTATACTGTTATTTTAGTCATCTGTTTATTTATCATTCTTTACCAACAAACTGAGCAATTTTAGGGCAGGAGCCAATTCTTCTTTGCATACCAGTGTCTGTAACAATGTTTGGCACATAGTAGACCATAATCTATGGAAGAAAGCAAAGTAGGAAAGCGTTAGCAAAGCCAGAAGTTATGAGCCAGATTGAGTCTACAAGAGATTCTATTCTCAAAGATCCCAGTCTAAGAGTCCCCTGATTGCGTTGGGTCCCAAATACAAAGCAATACATTCCCTCGTCAGCGCAAAAAGGAGACAAAACTCCTCCCTCCCCCCCAACTTTGCTTGTCTGATCTCTAATGATAATGGGGGAAGGGAGAAGGATGCCCACCTACAACACCAAACCCTGGGCTTTGGGTGACAAGTAGCATGCAACTCGGTGACAGCTGCTTTTCCAGTATGAGTTGGACCATTGAACACCAGTAAATCACTGTCATTATGCTACAACTGTAGCTTCAAGGAGAGGAACCAGAGTTTTGAATGAAATATCTCTGACTCCAAGAGGACAGGACACTGTAGAGTGATTTGATCCGATGCTAGTTTCTACTGCCTTAGGGATGAAGGAAACCCAGAGAGGCAGTAATAAAAAGGAAAGTATTTATGAAGTTCCTGTCTTCTCACAGAATTCCTGTTAGAATCCAACAAGCAATGAAAGAGCAAACTGAGAACCAAAAATCCTTGAATCTTACCGCATACCCACCTCAGACTCGTAAATGAGAAACTCGTAAAATTAAATAAACGAAGTTTAGTTTTTAAAACTGTTACTGAGTATACTAAGATATCTAAGGGCTTCACAAACTCTACATTGAGAAATAAATGTTATCTCCACTCTTCTACAATATATTGTCTCATAGGAGTTTTCAATAAATGGTGTAAATACAATGATACCATTGACCCAATTCTCTCTGTACACAGGGCATGCCTGATGCTAACAACAGAGAGAAAACAAAAATCTGCACCTCCTTTCCAGCTGTCTTGAGTGCTCTAGCCTAGCCCTCAGCATCCTTCATTTGGATTTCTTTCTTCTCTTTTAATTTTTTTTTATTTTTTTAAGATTTTACTTAATTATTTGACAGAAGGAGAGTATGAGCTAGAGAAGGGGCAGAGGGACAAGCAGACTCTCCTCTGAGCATGAAGTCTATGTGAGGCTCAACCCTAGGAGCTTGGGATCATGACTTGAGCCAAAGTCAGATGTTTAACCAACTGAGTCCCAGATGCCCCACCACCACCACCAGCACCAATCTGGATTTTGGGACTAGCATGCTGACGGGTATTCCTGACTCTACTTTTGCTGCCTCTTCAAATAATGTCTCCATCTTGCCACTGGATTAAACTTTTTTATTACACAAATCTGATCACATCTGTACCCTCCCACTTCAACCTGCTTAGTGTTTCCCAGGGCTTTTCATTTGTATGAATCCAACAAATATTTATGCCTACCCTGAGGCAGGCATTAGCGTAGAATTCCAAATTCTTTGGCACAATGCACAAGGCATTCTGCTGGGTGGTCCTCACCTACCTCTTCAACATTACTTCTCACTTCTCATTACTTGCCTTTCTACACTCCTGTCCAACTGAGCTCCTTGAACACTCCATGGAATAACAAATGCATACATGGCCATTTGTGTAAAAAAAAAAAAAAAAAAGTCTCCCACTTAAAAAAAAATTTCAATCTAACTTAATTAAAAAAACTGCCATGCATGTCACCCCCCCCCTTCCAGAGCACCACACTCTGGCCTCCCCCCACTCTACTGAGATACAAAAAGTATTTTCTGGTCTCGGCTCATGAACACCAACCATTTGGCTCCTGACTCCTCTCTCTAGAATAATAGACCATCCAGTCTTGTTAATCTCTAACACTTCACCTTGTTTCACTGTTCATCACAGCATTTATCATCAGCACCTGATACAATGTTATATACCTGTTTGTCTAGTGTGTGCCTTCCCCATGAAGATATTGGTGGGCACTTTTTCTTATTTACTATGCATCCTCAGTGCCTAGAACTGGGCTTGGCAAAAAGCAGATGCCCAGTGATATCTGTTGAATACATGAGTGAATGGATATCAAGATGAAGTGCTGAAAGTCTGATGAAGACACTACAAGCAGGAACCTATCCCTGGTGACTTTTAGTATTTTCACCATAATAAGAATTCTTTTCATTAAGAATAATAAAGCCACTCTCATTTAAGGGATTTAAATGACAGGTGGCTAGGATGGTTATTTATGCTTTCAGGAAATACTTAACAGGAAAGAGGAAACCATAAAATCTGCAGGGGAGAAATTTAGTCAAAAGCCAAAATTTGGGCCCAACAAATTCTCCTAAACTGGTCTATACCTCCTTTCAGGATGTCTTCCCTGATTCCTTGGTGTCTGGGATATGAAACCCTCCTAGATGCTCCCACAGGCTTGTGGGAATACTTCCATATGGCACATCACACTTTTCATTTTGCCTTCCTTTCATCATCTCCCCCATTGGTCTAAACCTGAATGAGAGAGAGAGAGTATGGCTCCTTTCTCCACATGGTCAGCACCTACAGTTATCCAATGCATAGTAAATGCGCTTGAGTGGAATGACATAGAGAGAGAGGTCAAGCTGTGCAACAGGAAGAACTCTAGACATAGAATCAGAGGTTCACATCTTCGATGTCATTTTGGCTACCCAGCTCCTGAACTTCAGCCTCTTTGGGCATGCCTGGATGGGCCCTCCTTCCCCTACAAAAGGTAAATTGGAATGACATTCCCTCTTTCTGCACTTCAGCCATTGAGTGAAGCAGTGCGACTTAAGCATGAGCTTAGAACTTAGAGTCTTAAACGTTTGTAATAAAATATAGTAACAGAGATTAATGACAGAAGCAGTAGTTTAATTAAGACTCTAAGTAATTGACCCCAAGCATCCAGGGTTGGCAACACCTGCTGTGGCAGTGTGGAGGGTACTGGGTTTGGGGGTACCAGTGGGAAAACCTCTTGTCCTCTTGGCCTCCACATTCCCTCTTAGCTCCTCTTTGTGCTCCCACCTTCCTATTGATTCTGTCAGGTGTCCTAAAATAAACCTTTTGGGCTTCAGCTTAATCAGGGTGGATTTCTATTACTTGGAACCAAGAACCCTGACTGGTACACTCAACTTCTCTGGAGCTCAGCTTCATTACATGAGATATAGGGACAATTCTTACTTCCTAAATTGATGTCAGAGATAAACAACATACAGTTTTCATACCAGGTTCTATACTATAGGAAATATTAAGTAGATGTTTGCTAAATATGATTTCCCTTCCTGCATCCTTAATCCTTAAAAATGCTCTAAAAGTCAACCAGCGGGAGGAGAAGTGTTACCTCAGTTTCACCAACGCAGAGACACTCAGAGCAGTTTTCCTAGAATGTTTGTCTGAGAGGTAAAACAATGTTTACCAATCTGCCAGTAGTACAGGCTTAATTAGTGTTTGCAGACTGCTTGGCAGCCTTGAAAGAAAGGTGCCACCCTATCACAGGCCATTATAATCACCTGATGCCACGCATGCCTGAAACATGGAATGCAGAACTGCCTGAAATGGGATGGAGGGCACGGAGTCACATGACACTGGTGTCTTTAAAAAAAAACAAAAACAAAAACAAATTTATTGAGATATAATCCACCTACCATACAATGTACTTTCTGAAATTGTAGGTTTCAATGGTTTTAGTGTATTCACAGCTGTGTACAACCATCATTACAGTCAATTTTGGAACATTTTTATCACTACAGAGAGAACATGCCTTTTAGCTACCACCTTCCTATTCCCACATCATCCCCAGCCTTAAGCAACCACAGATCTGCTTTCTGTCTCTGTGGAATTGCCTATTCTGAACAGTTCATATGAAGGGAATCATATAATATGTGGTCTTTTGTGACTGATTCCTTTCACTTAGCATAATGTTTTGAAGGATCATCTATGTTGTAGCATGTGTCAGTACTTTATACCTTATGGTAGTCAAATAATATTTTATTCTATAACATTCACTATATATATACACCATATTTTGTTTATCCATTCATTTGCTGATGGATATTTGAGTTGTCTCCACCATTTTGCTATTGTGAGTAGAGCTGTTATGAAAGTGTACACACAAGCTTTTATTTGAACAACCATTTTTTAATTCTTTGGGGTATATACCTAAGAATGGAGCTGGGTCTTATGATAATGTTATGTTTAACTTTTTGAGGAACCACCAAATTGTTTTCCACAGTGACTGCATCATTTTAAATTCCTATCAGACTAATGTCTTTTTAATTTCATAAAGATGTAGACAATTCTTCACATGTAACAATATTATGTTAGAACCCTTTAAGAGAGTTTTTCTCCTTATTCAGAATATTATATGCAATTGTTCTACCTTCTTCAATATGGCTGTGTGTCTTGGCTTCCAAAGCTTGTCCAACTTCTAGCCAGTCGACCAGCATCTCACTGTATTATTGCAGCATACTGGAGGTCTCCCTTTGCAGCTGGACCTCAGCCATTCTGAACCTGGGCATGAGTTTTATGACTCATGAGCTGTGTAGTTTGGCATGACATGTCTCATCTGTAAGTTGACCTAACATTACAGTGGGTCTTATAACACTTTCTCTGGTACTTCCAGTTTCATTGTTCTAGGGAAAAAGGAAAAAAAAAAAAGCCTTCTCTGATTTGGTCCCATTAAGTTCATACTTATACAAGGCTCTGGTCCTTTTTAACATGTATGATGGAAGAGTACATGTAATAATTCTGTACATTCATTAGTGGAAAAGTGAAGTTACTGAATTTTAAACTGAAATTTTATTTAACCGCACAGTGTGTATAAAAACGACAATTTTGCTATCTTTAGCAGGCAGGATGCTCCAGTCCCTTTCAAACCCTATGGCTTCTCAGGATCTTTCACTCAGCCCTAGTCACATATTTCTATTTTCTGTCTGGACACTAGAAGCCATATAAGGGATCACTGAGAAAGTGTTTTACTTCCTGCAAGAGCATAATGTATCCAGGCCTCCACAAGCTCTGAAGAAACATTAACTTAAGTACATTTTCTATGTTAATTACAAATTCTTTTCCAGGGAACTTTTCATTGAATAGGCTGGGCCACATGGTGTGCAGTCAAATATACATTTGAATCCTTAAACCCATCTCCACCTAGCTGGGTGATCTCAGAAAATTACTTGATATCTTTGAGCATCAGTTCTTTTATCTGTAATATTGGGATAATAATATCTACCTCATTGGGTTCTTGTAATAATTAACTGAAATAGGGGTCATAAAAGTTATTATTATTTTTTAGTACCTTCCTTCCCCTAGGAATCCTTATGGTTGGGTCATAGCCATGCACATTTGTTTCTTAGGTTGGGATAAATGTGAGGTATCAGTACTGATTCCTTGTTAAACAATGAAATGCCTCTCCTGCCCTGTTCTGATACTTCACCCTCCTATGTCTCTGTTTTCCTTCTATTGTAACAGCTGACATGTTCACATTACACGGAATATCAGCTATAGGATAATTAGAATTGTGGCAAAGGAAAAGAAACGCTGGACCATCCCACTGGCAGACTTGATGTTGTTCAAGGACAGTATCTCACATGCCAGCCTGTGCAGCTCACCCTGTTTGTTCCTGCCACTTGTATCAGCTGAGATGAAAACTATTATTTATTTGGGTGGCCTTATATCAACACTTCTCTAAAAATAAGAGAAGGGCTGATACTCTGCACCAGCAGGTAGCATCCCCCAACAACTACTGCTTGAATCGATTTATCCTGTTAATGGCATTTCTTTTTTAAAAATGTATTTTAGAATTCAGATGTTCCATTAATTCATACTGGTGTTTACCACAGTTGGTAGATGTTTAGAGAATTTTATTATTTATTTAGAAGTACTTAGAAAATAAAAAGTATCATAGAACTCAATAGTAGTAAGAGTAATAAAATAATGATAACATATTTCTTTTGCATGAAATCTTTAAAAGGCTTATGACTGGAGAACTCATATTTCTTGTCTTGAATAATGAAAGTGGGATCCTGCAGTCCTCACTTGTAAAGTTATTTCACAAAGGGAGAGCACAGGGGTCCATCTCCCAGTGAGAAACAGAGCAATCTGAATGGCTAGTGAGGAGGAATGGTTTGATGGAATTACAGATGTAATTTCCTCTAGAGAAAATGCCAAACTTCTATTTTCTGAGATAAATAATGTTGATGTAAGTATAGAATTTTTTTTTTTTTTTTTTTTTTTTTGGCAGACTGATGGTGGACCTTGAGCTGTGCAAACCAAAGACACATCTGATAGACTCTGGTTTGTTTCATAAAAGAGAAAGAAAGAGCTAGTGAAACCTTGAATCAAAAATGGTTCTACCTTTTCTATGAAGATCCCAGAATATAAAAAGCTTTCAAAAAAGAGTAAATAAAACCAAACTAACAGAATATCCTATGAGCGCCCTTTTTTGGTTCTTCTCTTTCCAATACCTTTATTTCTAATAGTTTACCACCCAGGTTTCCTAAAAGTTTATTTTCATCAGTCGAATTCTTTGCTAAGAAAACCTTCATGGTAGTTTCATTAATTCTTTAGTCTTACTCTAAAAGCACTCCAGAATTGAACCTCAAATGATATTCCTAACTTATTTCCCTTATGCCACTATAAAAACTTGGCAACACCCAGGTCTTATCCAAGCCTACTAGCTCCAACCTGCATTCACGATCAGCAATCACATCTAGGCTCATCGTTGCTTCCCTCTACACCCAGCTCCTGTTCCATTTTCTCTTTGGTATCTTCTTTGATTGCCCAGGCACCTGCCTTCAGTGTCTTTCAGCTACTCTGAAAATATTATCTGTACGTATCATTTGCTACCGTATATCTGCCACGCTTTTTTTCAGAAATTCAAGTACAGGGTCCATCTTGTTCCTATTTTTATTCCTAACAACTAGAATGCTTCCCTTTCCCTAGGAAAAAATGCCAGAAATATTTGTTGAAAAGAATATTAGCAGCACAAAAACGCTTTACCAAGGCCCTACAGAGTCTTCTCCTTGTAGAAAGCAGATAATTCCTTACCTTTTTCCTAATTCTTTTCTCAACAACGACAGCCAGGAAGCTTCTGGCCTTCTCCACACTCCCCAGAGAGAGGATGTGGGTTGGAGATGGGCTCAAACAAAGGAATCAGTAGCTCTCATGTAGATGATGTTCCCAGGAGATGGGACCATGCCAAATCCAGTTTTCCTTTCCAATGCACTTGGCTGGAGTCATATACCTAGTGGTTGAGGCCTATCCGAAAAGCAACCAATTCAAGCAAGGTCCAGCTCTCTGAGAGGGGAACTTGGCAAACTCAAGTTGCCACAGTAACTGGGCTCCCAGCTTCAACATTTCTGTCTTGTGTTTTTTAGTTTGGGGTTTATGTTTTGGAGAATTTTTTCCCCTTCCTTTAACCTCCAAGTGTGTGAGAAAATGTCTGTCAGGGGAATTAAGAGAATACACTGCATATAAGTAACTAGGAACCATGGGGATTTAAAGGTCTCTGAGACTGAAAAAAAATAACACATAGGCCTTGGAATCTAAGCAACAGGATATTAGAACTGTGGGTTGTAGTTGGCTTCACAGGCCTCCTGTGTAGCCCCCTTCTTTATACAACCAATTTTTCATGTCATAAATACCACATTCCATTTTTCTAAAACATCAATAATCTTACATTTCTCAGGGCTGGTAGTATTTTTCAGAGAAATAGAGCTTAAAACATGTTCAGAAGGGCCATTTGCCATGTAGATAGTCCCCAATTCACTCAGCTTGTATTCATGCCAGCCTGGAAATATCATCAATCACTCATTCAATATATCAACTGGACCAAGGTATGGGCATAATTCTTGGAGACAGGAAAAGAGATAATACTCAAGGGGACCTGAAGACCAAGGAACATTTGTGGAAGGTTGTTCCAACCCTGTCATTTTCTCATTGGTAGCTCCAACTCTGAATGGCCAGTCTAGGCCCTATGTGAAAGAGATGAATGACAAAGCTTGTGGTTCAGATGAAATCCTCTCTGATAATGTTTTGTCCTGGGTTTCCATGCCAGCACAGTAGTTTTGGCAGTTTTAAAGTCGTAATGAAAATGGAGTACGCTAACTTTGCCAATTACAGAAAGAATGCTGCTTATCTCTCCTGTTAGCTGCTAAGATGCCTTAAGGGTTTAGATTAGAAGACATAGACAGAAAGAGAGAAGAGTTATTAAATTTTAACCTGACACAGAGAAAAATTAGAAATAAACAAATGAGAAATAGAATATCTTACATCTCAGCTAAGTTAATGAGATCAGCACTAAGTTTCAGCTGTATAAAAAAAGCAAATTCAATACACACCCATATATATTACACATACATATTTTGCATTTATACATCTAAGACTACATATAATACATGTAAGACTACATATCCTATCATACATATAAGACTCTGTCTATATGTATATAGTTTTAGCATATGCTGTCATGTATGCAAGTGGTCTTTAATGCAATATGCAATTTCCAGTAAACTATGCAGATGAAGATTACAAAAAATGCTTTTCTTCTGGCACACAGCTATACATGTGTGGCATGCATCATTTCCAGAGGACATGATAATAATTTATCAGTTTTAGGAGTTACACTGAGCCCATAGAGATAATTAGCTCAGGCATGCAATGATAAACATGTCAAGATAAGAGAAGCATTTATTTTCTTAAACAAGAAATGAGGATGTGATGGGAAATGTTATTCTATGGTAGGTGAACAATATGCTCATAGTCATTCTTCCATAGTAAACTGTTATAATTTGTGCTAATCTGTATTGGTCAGGAGATACCTAGCTATAGGAAGAATTAAAATCATGACTTTGGGAATAGAATTCTAGAGCTCAAAACAAGCACCATCTGGGTCTTCAGGTCAATTTTCTTATTCCCAGGTAAGATCCCACTTAATCCAGCATCATTCATCATCGTGATCATTTTCATTTATATGTTTTGTCCTATATGTCATGAAACCTATTTTTTTTTTTTTAATTTTTCACCTACAGATACATTTCAACATCTCAGAACCATGTTGAAGTCAGGCTATTTCTCCTAATGTTTTCTTTAAATCTACCACTACCACCAAAAAAAAAAAAATAAATAAAAATCAATTTCCTATTGTTTTATCTTCTATGAAGAAAAGAGGCAATTTCTACTGAGACTATATGGGAAAATATTTGGAAATTTGGAACCAAATGAAACGGCAACTGAAGTAGAGTACAAATTACTAGATGCCAACAAATATATTTCCTTGAATATAAAATCCATTGTTTTTAAGACAAATCATCAGTTTTATTTTAGCTTCTTATGGCATCAAAAAAAATTTGAACTTCTCTTGTAAGATACATTAACATCTCATAACCATTAAAATGAGGGCAATATGCACCTTAGAATCAAGAAAATATGGTTTGTTTGTTTTTGTTTATTTCATTGTTTTATCATGCTAATATTCTCATGAAAGTGACTATGCAGTGACTATATAGAATATGACAACCAAGACTTATTCCTGGGTTCATGAAACACTGGGATGAACTTTACATATATTCATAAGTATCTCCAAAAAAAATTTTCTCAGTCTTAATGTCATATCAATAGAGAAAAAGTCAGACTGAGTAGAAAATGAATGACAAGGTGTCAGATGCTCTCTTGTAGATGTTTCAGGGATGAGGACTGTGCCAAATTAAAGGTTTTGTTTGTTTGTTTGTTTTTCCAGGCACTTGGCCTCTGGCTTTTAGGCAGTGATCGATTCAAAATAGAATGTGAGCTTGCCACTCTGAATAAGACATATTAATGGGCAGTAGACCAACTCCACCTGAAATAACCATAAAACTGAATGAAAACATTAGGCAATTGTTTTCAGGCATTGGACAATAGGCAGTCCCCAAACCTCAAACTTTGAGACAGGGAAAACTCGTGAGATGAACCCATGATTACCATACATGTGCCTGCAGATGATTTGCTGACTTTAGCACCACAAGGTGAAGTCTAAACATGACACATTAGCTCTACTACCCTAAAAATGTGGAGTTCACTTTGGGGTAGTTTAAGAGGCTGGGATTCTTAAAGAAAAAAAAAAAAAAAAAAAAAAAAAACAGAGAAAAGGAGAAACACATTTCTGTTGCCATGAGTCTATACCCTCAGCCAAAGCCTGAGTTCCAGGTGCCCAGGGTGGGACTAGACAAGATTTACCACAGATTGAATTCTACAGGCTGGGAACAAAAGAATGATTTTCAAGTTCAAGCAGTTCTTGATGAACATTGGGAGTATTGCCCCATTCAAGTGGATAGATCTCATTAACATCTCAGTTACTCCCTCAAGAATCTAGCTGAGACACCAGAGAGATCATTCATTAGGATTAAGGACCAAGGCCTAGAGCAAAGCATCCTAATAAAGTTTAATGGCAAGCACTGCCTAAGTCTTCCTGGTAACTAGAGTTTAAAGTTGAGTATCCTTGTTAGAGGAACTTTGGAAACACCACAGTCTTTCCACAGATCATCCCAGTAAAACAAGGCCACAAGTCAGTAACTGAACTACATTCTAGGTAAAAAAGTATCACTTTTCACAGAAAAATCACAGAATCCAGTCTCTGCTGTGTATCATCAACAAAGCCCACCAAATTATAAAAAAATCACTAGTATGTAAAGAATAGGAAAATATGACCCATAATAATGAAAAAAAGTAGTTAATAGAAACATATCCTCAAATTACCCAGATTGGCTTTAGCAGATAATGATTTAAAATAGTTTTTATAAATATGTTCGAATTATTTTTTTACTTTAAGGAAGATGTGATCTTAATGAGAAAACAGAAACTATCAAAAGAAAAATGAACATTGTAAGCAACAGTAACAACAAAGAACCAGAGGAAAATTCTATGAGAAAAAAATGACAATAGTTAAAATTTCAAAAATTTCCAGTCTTAACAGTAGATTGGAGGTAGCAGAGTAGTCAGTAAGCTTGACAGATATCAATAAAAACTATCCAATCTCAACACAAAAGAAAAAGAATTTTAAGTATATAAGGTGATGGAGGTTAACTAAACATTTTGAGGCAATTATTTTTTAATGTATGTATGTCAAGTCATTATGCTGTACACCTTAAACTTATGCAGTGTTATATGTCAATCATGTTTTTATGCAATAAATAAATAAATAAGTAAAATTTTAAAGAAGTGTCTAATTTTTTTTTAATTTTATTTATTTATTTGACAGAGATCACAAGTGGGCAGAGAGGCAGAGAGAGAGGAGGAAGGGAAGCAGGCTCCCTGCTGAGCAGAGAGGCCGATGCGGGGCTTCATCCCAGGGTCCTAGGATCATGACCTGTGCTGAAGGCAGAGGCTTAACCCACTGAGCCACCCAGGTGCCCCAGAAGTGTCTAATTTTAATCAAAGTGAATATGGCCTTAGGGATCCATGGGGCAAATTTAAACAGTTTACCATGTAAATAATAGTTACTAGAGAAAAGAATGGGAATGCAACAGAAAACATATTTGAAGTACAATAGTTAAATATTTGCCAAATTTGGTGAAAAATACCAACTTTTAAATTCAAGAAGTTCAACAAACCCACACAAGATAAATATAAGAAAAATCATAGCTAGTCACAACATAGGCAAACTGTTAAAAAAACAAACAAACAAACAAACAAAAAACGAGAGACAGAGAGAGAGACAGAAAATCTTGAAGCAGCTTACTGTGGTAGTAGGAAGGTAAATATTACAGATAGGGAAAGAGCCACATGGATTATCAGATTTATTTCCAACTTAGAAACAATTGTCACCAGAAGACAATGTAACAACATTAAGGGCTCAGAGAACATCAGCCAGCTCTCAATCTTGAACTCTGTATCTAGTAAAAATATCCCTCAAAAATGAGGATGAAATACAGAAATATTTAAATAAATGAAGGCTGAAATAATTTTTCAACACCAGATATATAATGCAAAGAGTGCTGAAGAATAATACCAGTTGGATGCTCAGTTCTACTGGGAGGCAAGAAGAGCAGCAGAAATGGTGAATAAGTAAGTAAATAGAATATACTATATTTTTTCTTGTTTATTATTTCCTTAAAAAAGACATCTAGCTCCAAATAGTTCTTACTTATCATGATAGTGTGGAATTATAAAAATGACTAAGCCCCTTGAAACCATACAAAGTGATATTAATAATTGATGAGAAAATTATGATGTTCCACAATCTTTTTTGAAATTCTGTGTCAAAATATTAACTCTCTTATTATTGATTATGTAAATGCATAAGAAAGTGGGGTAAATAGCAAAATTACTATTTATTCAGTATACTGTAATTGAGAACATTAGAAACAATGAGAATTGAAATATTTTCATTGCAAAAACAAATATCAGGAGTAGCTTGAAGAGTGTTTGCCTTCTCTTCATTTAACTTATGATACAGAGTGAACATTTTTTCTATGCCTTGAAAAATTTTAACTCCTTTTTAAAGTTTGGATCAGTTCCTAACAGATTACATTTTTGACTGATTAAGACTTTGCACTTTCAATGTCATGAAGTATCTCTGAGAGTTTTTGAAATGTGATTCATTTATTTTTGGGATGGCATTATTTCTTTGAAGACACCATCATCCTTTTTAAATCACAACTACGTTCTTCATTTATGATTGTAATTTTGCCTTCACTAAATCCTTTGGCTGAATATCTAGATCTCTCACATGCTAGGAGGATCAACATTTCCCAATGGTCAAGCATTTTCTTCGGTAACTCTGCTGAAGTTCCAATGAAGTTTTGCTTATTGTCTTAATACTTTTCATTTCTTTGTTGCACTTCCATCTTTGCTGACCAATTTCTGCACAATTTTGATTATCCATTTTGTACAATATTGTGTGGGTCTCTCACTAGGAGACAAAGAAGTGACACACCTACATACTTTGCTGTCTGTGAGTTAACTAAATAACAAGTACAGGTGACATAGTCATGAACAAACTTAGCAAGAAGAGCCATACTTGGTTACTAATTATGATACACCCCCTACTATTTTTGTTGTGATTTGTTGACTGAAAAGCTAGCAGTCAACTTTGGATTTTACATAATTACTCATTGTGGTAACTGAAATATAAGTTCTGTTAATAGGAGACTGATATTAGGGGCGCCTGGGTGGCTCAGTGTGTTAAAGTCTCTGCCTTTGGCTCAGGTCATGATCCCAGGGTCCTGGGATCGAGCTGCACATCGGGCTCTCTGCTCAGCGGGGAGCCTGCTTCCCTTCCTCTCTCTCTGCCTGCCTCTTTGCCTACTTGTGATCTCTGTTTGACAAATAAATAAATAAAATCTTTAAAAAAAAAAAAAGAGACTGATATTAGTTTAAAAATGTGACAACTGAAATTTATATTTCTCAAAACTGTGCAAAGCTAGGACTACCCATATTTAAAACAAATACAACACTTGTAAGGTAGGGTTTATAATGTATGCAGAATTAAGAGAACAAAAACAAACAATATAGAGTTGAAAAATTCAGTAACTAAAGTGAAGAATTCAATAGAGAGTTTCAAAAGTAGACTTGACCATGCAGAAGAAAGAATCCATGACCTGATGGCAAGAACATTGGGAAAGAATGAGTAGATAAAAAGAAAAAAGAATGAAAAAGAGTGAGGAATGGCTATAGGATCTGTGGGACACAATGGGAAAAATATTTACATTATGCAATATGTAATAGTGATGCATAATTCACTTAAAACTAGTTTAAAAATACTAAAAACCATAACAACAACAATCTGTTATTATTTATACAACATAAAAACATATAAGTTGTAACAATTATTTAAAATGTGAGGGGGAAATGTTCATAGTAGCAACGTCCACAATCGCCAAACTGTGGAAAGAGCCAAGATGTGCTTCAACAGATGAATAGATAAAGAAGATGTGGTCCATATATGCAATGAAATATTACTCAGCCACCAGAAAGGATGAATACTCAACTTTTTAATCAAAATGGATGGAACTGGAGGAGATTATGCTGAGGTGAAATAAGTCAAGCAGAGAGAGTCAATTATCATATGGTTTCACTTACTTGTGGAGCATAAAGAATAACATGGAGGACATTAGAAGAAGGAAGGGAAAAGTAAATTGTGGGAAATCGGAAGAGGAAAAGAAGCATGAGAGACTGTGGATGCTGAGAAACAAACTGAGGGTTTTGGAGGGGTAGGGGTTAGTGGATGGGTGAGCCTGGTGGTGGGTATTAAGGAGGGCACATATTGCATGGAGGACTAGGTGTGGTACATAAACAATAAATCTTGGAACACTAAAAAAATAAGATTAAATTTAAAAATAAAAAAATTAAATGTGAGGGGGAAAGATAAGTAAAAATGTAAGGTTTATGAATTCTATTGAAGTTAAGTTGTTATCAGTTTAAAATAGGTTGTTATAATTTTAAGATATTTCATGTAAGTGCCATGGTAACCACAGGAGAAAATCCTGGAGTAATTATGCAAAGGAACACGATAAAGTACTCAAAGCATACTGATACCAAAACACATCAAAACACACACAAAAAAGGACAGTAAGATAAGAAACAAGGAACAATAGATCTACAAAACTAGAAAACAGTAAAAAAGGGCAATTATAGGTTCTTATCTACTGATAATAAGTTTAAACATAAAAGGATTAAATTCTTCAAAAGACATAGAATGGTTAAATGGATTAAAAAACAAGATTCAACAATATGTTGCTCACTTTGGCCTTAAAGACATACATAAACTAAGAATGAAGGAATGGAAAAGACCTCTCAGGGAATAGTAACACAAAAACAAAAACAAACAAAAATAAGTAGGGATGGTTATGCTTATGTCTGACAAGATAGGCCTCAAACTAAATATTGTAAAAACAAACAAAACCAAAGAATATTATTATGTAATGATAAAGGTGTCAATACTTCAAGAAGATGTAACAATTAGTGGGGTTTGGGTGGCTCAGTCAGTTAAGCATATGCCTTTAGCTCAGGTCATGAACCCAGGGTCCTGGGATCAAGCCCCGCATCTGGCTCCCTGTTAGGTGGTGTGACTGCTTCTCCCTCTCCCTCTGTCTCTCTCCCTGCCTGTCTCTCAAATTTAAAAAAAAAAAAAAAAAGAATTAAAAAAAAAGAGAGAGAGAGATGTAACAATTATAAATACCTGTGTCCAAAATTGAAGCATCTAAATATATAAGGCAAAATCTTAACAATTAAAAAGAAATAAATTATAATACAATTTTACATAGGAATTTTAATATGACACTCTCAATAATGGATAGATTATCCAGAGAAATTGATAAAGAAACAGCAGATTTGAACAACAATATAGATGAAATGGACCTAACAGACATATATAGACATTCTATCCATAAACAGCAAAATACACATTCTTCTTAAGCACACACGAAAAATTTTCTAGGAAAGACCATATGTCAGGCCACAAAATAAGTTTTAGCAATTCAAGAAGATTGAAATCACACCAACTATCTTCTTTGACCACAATGCCAAAAAAAAACTAGAAATAAATAGTAAGGAAAAAAACTGGAAAATTCACAAACAGAAGGAAATTAAAAACATTCTTCTGAACAACCAATGTATCAAAGGATAAATTAAAGGGGAAATGAAGAGACTGTCTCCTTTCCAACTGGTATTTTTCCACTGTATTTTTTCCTGCTTTGTTGAAGATTATTTGACCACAGAATTAAGGGTCCATATCTGGGCTCTCTACTCTGTTCCATTGGTCTATGTGTCTGTTTTTGTTTTTTATGTATCATGTTGTCTTGGTGATCACAGCTATGTAGTAAAGCAGATAACATGATGTGTCCCAGCTTTGTTTTTCTTTTTCAACATTTCCTTAAAGATTTGGGGTCTTTACTGGTTCCATACAAATTTTAGGATTATTTGTTCCAGCGCTTTGAAAAATGCCAGTGGAATTTTGATCAGGATGGCATTGAAAGTATAGATTGCTCTGGGCAGTATAGACATTTTAACAATGTTTATTCTTCCAATCCATGAACATGGAATGCTCGTCCATCCTCTGTGTCTTCTTCAATTTATTTCATGAGTGTTCTGTAGTTCCATCTTTTATCTCTTTGGTTAGCTTTATTCCAAGGTATCTTATGGTTTTTGGTGCTATAGTAAATGGAATTGATTCTCTGGTTTCCCTTTCTATATTTTCATTGTTAGTGTATAAGAAAGCAACTGATTTCTGTGCATTGATTTTGTATCTTGCCACATTACTGAATTGCTGTATGAGTTCTAGTAGTTTGGGGTTGGAGTCTTTTGGGTTTTCCATATAAAGTATCATGTAATCTGCAAACAGAGAAAGTTTGACTTCTTCTTTGCCAATTTGAATACCTTTTATTTCTTTTTGTTGTCTGCTCTGGCTAGGACTTCTAGTATTATGTTGAACAACAGTGGCGAGAGCAGTCTCTTCAATAAATGATGCTGGAAAAATTGGATAGCTATATATAGAAGAATGAAACTGAACCATTCTCTTATACCATATACAAAGATAAACTCAAAATGGATGAAAGGCCTGAACATGAGGCAGGAATCCATCAAAATCCTAGAGAACATAGGCAGTAACTTCTTCAACATTGGCCACAGCAAATTCTTTCAAGACATGTATCCAAAAGCAAAGGAAACAAGAGCAAAAATGAACTTTTGGGATTTCATCAAGATCAAAAGCTTCTGCACAGCAAAGGAAAAAGTCAACAAAACAAAGAGGCAACCCACGAAATGGGAGAATATATTCACAAATGAAAACTACAGAAAGAGCTGATATCCAAGATCTATAAAGAACTCCTCAAACTCAACACTCCAAAAACAGATAATCATGTCAAAAAATGAGGAGAAGACATGAATGGACACTTCTCCAAAGAAGACATACAAATGGTTAACAGGCACATGAAAAAATGTTCATCATCATTAACCATCAGGGAGATTCAAATCAAAACCACATTGAGATACCACCTTACACCAGTTAGAATGGCCAAAATTTCACAGGACAGGAAACAAGTGTTGGAGAGGATGTGGGGAAAGGGGAGCCCTCTTACACTGTTGGTGGGAATGCAAGTTGGTGCAGCCACTTTGGAAAACAGGATGGAGATTCCTCAAAGAATTAATAATAGAGCTATCCTACGAGCCTGTAATTAATTGCACTACTGGGTATTTACTCCAAAGATACAGATGTAGTGAAAAGAAGAGCCAACTGTACCCCAATGTTCATAGGAACAATGGCCACAATCACCAAACTGTGGAAAGAGCCAAGATGTCCTTCAACGGATGAATGGATAAAGAAGATTTGGTCCATATATACAATGGACTATTATGTAGCCATCAGAAAGGATAAACACTCAACTTTTGCATCAACATGGACGGGACTGGAAGAGATTATGCTGAGTGAAATAAGTCAAGCAGAGACAGTCAATTATCATATGATTTCACTTACTTGTGGAGCATAAGGAATAACATGGAGGACATTGGGAGATGGAGAGGAGAAGTGAACAGGGGGAAATCAGAGGGGGAGATGAAGCATGAGAGACTATGGACTCTGAGAAACAAACTGAGGGTTTTGGAGGGGCAGGGGTGGGAGGATGGATGAGCCTGGTGGCAGGTATTAAGGAAGGCATGTATTTCATGGAGTGCTGGGTGTAGTACATAAACAATGAATCCTGGAACACTGAAAAAATAAAATTTAATTTAAAAAAATAAAAGGGAAATAAAAAGCTTTCTTGAAACAAATGAAAATAGAAACACAATATACAAGAGCTTGTGGGATACAGCAAAAGCAGGTCTAAGAGGGAAGTCATTACTAATAAACCTCTACATTAAGAAGCAAGTCAGACACCAAATTAACAATCTAACTGTATGTGTTAAGGAACTAGAAAAAAAGAAGAGCAAAGTGAGCCTAAGGTTAGCAAAAGAAAGGAAATAATAAAGATTAGAACAGAAATAAATGAAATAGAAAACAGGAAAATGATTCTTTAAAAAAAGATTAACCACACTAAGAGTTGATTCTTCGAAAAGACAAAATTGTAAACTCTTAGCCAGACTAACCAAGGAAAAAAGAGAAAGGATCCAAATTAACAAAATTATAAATGAAAAAAGGAGAAATTATAACTGATAACAGAGAAATTCAAAGGATTATAAGATGAACAAATATACACCAAAAAATTGAACATTGAGAAAATGAACAAAAAATTCTTAGAAATATGCAATTTACCAAGACTGAATCAGGAAGAAACAGAAAATCTGAATAGAACAGTTACTAATAGAGTGACTGCATCAGAAAAAAAAAAAAAATTTCCCAATGAGTACAGCTAAGGACCATATGGTTTCACTGGTGAATTTTACCAAACATTTAAAGAATTAACACTAATCATTCTCAAAACTTCCAAAAAATTCAAGAGGAGGGAACACTTTCCAACTCATTTTATGAGTCCAGCATTATCCTGATACCAAAACAAGAAAAGGACACTACTAGAAAAGAAAACTAAAATCCAATATCCCTGGTGAATATAGGTGGAAAAATTCTCAATAAAATACTAGCAAATCGAATTCATCAGCACATTAAAATGATTATTTACCATGATTAAGTTGTATTTATCCCTGGGATGCAAAGATGTTCAACATAGGCAAATCAATCAATCTGATAAGTTACATTAATAAAATGGAATAAAGAATCATATGATTGTCTCAATAGACACATATAAAGCATTTGACAAAATTCAACATCCATTCCTGATAAAAACTTAACAAATTAAGATAGGAGGAACATATCTCAACATAATAAAAGCCATATAGGACAACCCCACAGTTAACATACTCAATGGTGAAAGCTTTTCCTTTAAAATCAGGAATAAGACAAGATTGTCTACCTCTCTGCTCCTACTCAGCACAGTACTGATTAACTTTATTATTTTAACTGATATAACTTTATTATCTTTATTATCTCCTTTCTTCTGATAGCTGATAGCTACATCAATCAGGCAAGTAAAAGAAATAAAAGACATCAGAATTTGAAAATAAGAAGTAAAATTGTCTCTATTGTGGATGACAAGATTTTATATATAGAAAATCCTAAAGACTCAACCAAAAAACTGTGACAGCTAGTCAATAAATTCAGTAAAGTTGTAAGATACTAAACTAACATACAAAAATCAGTAACATTTCTATATACTAAAGGTGATTATTTGGAAAAAAAGAAAAATTGATTCCATTTTAATAGTGTCAAAAACAATATAATATTGGGGTCCTTAGCTGGCTCAAACAGTAGAGGAGTACAACTCTCGATCTTGAGGTTGTGAGTCCAAGCTCCACACTGGGTGCAGAAATTACTTAAAAAAATAAAATTAAATATATAATTTTTAGAATGAATTAACTAAAATAGGTGAAATTTCTTAACCCAGAAGACTACAAGACATTGATGAAAAATATCAAAGAAGATACAAATAAATGGAAAGCCAGTGTTCCTGGCTTGGAAGAATTAATACTGTTAAAATGTCAATACTATGAAAAGCAATCTACAGATTCAGTGCAATCCCTGGCAAGATTCCAATGGCAATTTTTTTTTTTTACACAAGCAGAAAAAAATACTCCTAAAATTTATACAGAACAGACCCCAAATAGCAAAAGAAACTCTGAGAAGAACAAAGCAGGAGGCATCACACTGCCTGATTTCAAGCTATACTAAAGTCATACTCATCAAATCAGTATGGTACTGCCATAAAAACAAACAGACCAATGGAAAAAATTGAGAGCCCAGAAAGAAGCCCAAGCGTATACAGATCATCTAATATTTGACAAAGGAGCCAAGAATGTTCAATGGAGAAAAAACAAGCTTTTCAATAAACTGTGCTGGGAAAATTGAATATTTATCTATAAAAGAATGAAACAATGAAACTGGACCTTATCTTACACCAGTCACAAAAATTAACTAAAAATAAAAACTTAAATATAAGACCAAAACCATGAAATCCCTAGAAGAAAACATTAGAATAACAAGTTTTGAAGTGGAATTTGGTAATGGTTTTTTGGATATGATACCTAAAGAGCATGCAACAAAATTTAAAAAAAAAAAAAAAGTGGGACTAAACTAAAAACCTTCTGCACAAAGAAACCATCAGCAAAGTGAAAAGACAACCTTTACAAAATGGGAAAAAAAAATGTTTGCAACCATATACCTGATAAAGGGTTAATATCCAAAATATATGAAGAACTTATAAACTCAATATCAAATAATAATGATTTTAAAATTATTTTAAAAATGGGCAAAGGACCTGAATAGACATTTCTCCAAAGAAGATATACAAAAGGCCAATAGGTATATGAAAAGATGCTCAACATCCCTAGTCATTAGTGAAATGACCATTAAAACCACAATGAGATATCACCTCATGCCCCAGTAGAATGGGGAATCTTTGCACACTGTTGGAATTGTAAATTAGTGCAGCCACTATGGCAAAGTGTATGGAGCAGACTCAAAAAAATAAAAATAGAACTACCACATGATCCAACAATTCTACTTCTGGGAATATATCTATTGGGGGAGGTGGGGAGACACTATTTCAAAATGATATTTGCACCTCCGGATTCATAGCAGCATTATTTACAATAGCAGAGACAAGGGTCCACTGATAGATGAATGGACAAGGAAGTTGTGTTGCTTATAAACATGCAATATTATTTATCCATAAAGCATGATGAAGTCTTACATTTGTGACAAGGATGGACCTTGAAGACGTGAAGTAAAATAAGTCATGTAGAGAAAGAAAGATACTGTATGATTTCACTTATATGTGGAATCTAAAGAAAAAAAAATCATACAGAAAGAGACCAGACTCGTGTTTACCAGAGGTAGAAGGAGAACTAGACGTGGTGGTCAAAAGGGACAAATTTCCAGTTCTGACATAAATAAGTACCAGCAGTGTACCATACATAATAATTATAACTAATGCTGCTGTTAGATATGTAGTAAAGTTAAGAGAATAAATCATAACAGTTCTCATCACAAGGAGATGTTTTCCCTTTTTATTGTATCCTTAGGAGAAGATGAATGTCAACTGAACCTATTTTAGTAATCATTTCACAACATATAGAAATCAAATTATAATTCTAACTTACACAGTGATGTATGTCAACTATTTTTCAATAAGACTGGGGAACATATTCAATATATGATATCTGAACTCAAATCGGACTATGTAAACTGGCAAAGGATTGTATTTTTTTTCCTATTTGAAAGTACCAACAAGAAAAATCATAGAAAAGCATAATAAAATCACTTAACTATTTAATAAATCACTCTATAAGAAAACAACTTTTTAAAATGAGATAATTACACCCCCACAAAAATTCTGAACATATTTCTATAAGTAGGTAACATATTAATATGTATATAATTTAATATATATACTAAAGTTCATGTCTTTGCTAAGCTGGGCCTTGTGTTGGAAAGTTGCACAGCACTTCCTCCCCAACCAATTCTCAACCTTTGACTGGTAAAACTCCTACTCAATTTACCAAGTTCATATGTCAGCCCCTAGAGAGTCTCCCCCAATTCTCCTTAGTAGTCTTCTTCATGTCTCTATTGCTGAATTTACCACCTTCATTTAAAAGCATCTGGGTATCCTTCTTCCAGATTTGGTACTGAAGTCCTTCAAGATAGGGACATCTCCTCACTCTTCCTTGCTCACCCTTACCAGGTACCCTCCCCAAACACATGCAATTCAGTGCCTTGCGCACAATAGGTACTTAATGTAGGTGCTTGGTAGCTTAAGCTTGCTCCTTCTATGACTCTTCTTGTCTATCAATACATGCATAAGTGACTGCATGTCTGTGTTCCAGCTGTTATTCAAGTGTAAACATTTTGATCCCATCCAGAAATCAGATTACAGCTGATTCCTCTGATTGGGGTTCTCCCTGGGAACTATGGCTTTGGAACAGCGAAGCACATCCTATTAAGGAGGCAAGAAGAAAGCACCTGGAACCTATTAACAATGGATAAGATGTCATTATTATAATCTATTAGAGGCTTTCATCTTATATATTTAGAATTAATCAAATTGCAGAAATAGTGAATGTAGCACAAAGTATACTTCTGTTATGACTTGCTTTACTGTTTGATCCCTCCTTAGTCAACATAAATTGTTTTGCATCTTTGCTTAGGGAACCATCACAAACCCAAATTTCACCATGAAAAGAGAAATGACTTCTCCAGGTTAATCATTATGGCTGCCCTAATTCAAGTCAAGATCAAATCCAGGGTCAGGAGCATCAAAATCAGCTCAACTAAGTTTACCAATCTATTTCAGGTTGCTGGGGTAAGACTGAAAATAATGTAGATTGGGATCTTGAAGTAAATGGTATGAGTGGGAGCAGGCTATGTAAATGAGAGCTCTGAATCCAGTTTTCAAACCAAGACATGAACACAAGATATTCTACTCCAAATCAAGTCAGCAAGTTAATATCAGAAGCATCAAAATCAGTCAAGATCTCCATAAGAATAGGTCCATATCTCATTCATCCTTACATCTCTCTTCTACTCCAAGCACTTTCCTTAGGAGGGAGAAAACAAACAAAAACAAAAACCTTTTGAGCAGTCTTTAAAAGTTTCAATAATTAATCCACTTTGGCCTGAAGCACTCAGAACAATTTGGTTTTATTTACACTGAAGAATAGTAGGGAACAGGCTTCTTCTTCATAACATAGCATAACTATATCCCTGGATTATTTCTGGTATGCTATGACAAGCTCTCAAATCTCAGTGGAGTTTATTTCTTATCACATAAAGTAGGAAACACAAGTTCCTACTCAGTTTGAGGCTCTTTCAGGGGGAGTCAGGACCCCATATTTCTATTAAATAGTGGCTCTCTGTTCCCCAGTTCACGACCCAAAACCACCATATTCATTACCATCAAGTCAAATGGGGGAAAAAAAAATGGAGGACTGAGTATAATTTTTTTTTTTTTAAGATTTATTTACCTATTTGAGAGAAAGAGAGAGCATGTGAGTGAGGGAATGGGAAGAGAGAACTAGAGAGAGAGAATCTCAAGCAGATTCCACAATGAGCATGGACCCCAACCTGGGGCTTGAGCCTGGGACCCTGAGATCATGACCTGAGCTGAAACCAAGAGCCAGACATTTACCTGACTGAACCACCCAGGTTTCCCTGAAATTCTCTTTTTTTAATGGAGTTGTCCTGAAAATGGCATAAATTATTTCCATTTATTTTCTATTGTCCAGAACTGAGTTACCTGGCTGCCCTAACTGCAGAGGAGGCCAGGAAACATAGTTATACTCGGGAAGAAACTAGGGGCCTGTTTATCAGCTTGTAGACTCTGTCACAATCTTCTTTGTGTTCTTTTATTTCTTAAAGGAATAGAGGGGTGAGGGAAAAAAACTTCTAAACTGAGATTATTAAACATGAGTTTAATTCACACTTCAGCATATTCTTCCCCTAGAAATGTAATACTACCTTAGAATAACCCTCCAGGGATTTGACAATATCCCAGTTGAGTAAGGTAGGTAGCCAGAATTCAAATCATCCTCTTTACCTGTCTTTAATATGAAAGCAACACAAGTTCCTTATGTTTCTATTTATTTGTTCATTCATTAAACATTAAGTATTTATTCAGCATGTACTCTGTGGAAAGCACTATGCTGGCTAGACAGAAGGGATAAACAGTACAGTTTCAGGAAGTAGAGGTGATTTCTCAGGTGAACTGGGCTTTATCTAAGTTCTGTAATCAAGTTATAGGGGCCAAGTCAGATTCTGGCTCACCTTTGACTTGAGAGGTTAGGTGCTAACCGTGGGGAAATGGCTTTCCCCAAGCAATAGCATCCAAGTGTGTTTGACCATCCCACTTCTCTCCTCTGGATCCCTACTATTTACTAACCCTGGCTCCTGCAACCAGCCCACCCTAACTGTACTCCCTGTACATGCCTTTCTGCTTATTCACATCTTTATTATTTGATTATGCCATTTCCACATTTTATTGTATATGAATAAATTTGCCATCTTTCGGGATGACCAAAATGCAAAACATTTGGTGTCAAAATATGCACAAAAAGATGCTGAAAAAGTTTTTCTTTAACTATAAAATATGCTGATAGCATTTTCTCCTACAAGAAAGGACAGTGAAAGTAGGGCAGAAAGACAGTAAGGAGAATGCTCCGCTCCTGACCCTTAGGCCCTCCTTTGTCCTGTAGCTCCAGCAGACAGCTCAGCCTCCTAGTTATGTACCTCCCGCAGAAACTGCCAGATCAATGGGTCTTCCCCAAGCTGCCACCCTCATGTCACTGGACCCTTCTCTTCTTCCCTCCAGAGGTGCTGGCTTAGCAGCTGGAGGGGAAGGGGGTCTCAACCCATTCTATTTTAGTGTCTAGTCACTGAGCTCACTGGATGGTAAGTGGGTGATTTCAACAGGACAGAAAAAATGTAGAAAGAGACCCTAGGATGAGGTTGGGTTTCCTCTGTATCTTGTTTATTGTTTGGAAACCTAATTATCCTAGTATCTAGGTTTGAAGGGTACATACATATGAACACATCAGGGGGAAATGAAAAAAATCAATTAACAAATACTCCTCTTGGTCTGAACTCACATTCTGGACAACCAAGATCAAGAATTGCTAATACCAGGGCTGGTCCAAGAAAAAGTCAGCCAACAGCAAGTTTAAATATATTCAAAAGAGATGCACAAGTTTCACTGTGTCTAAGAGGCATAATGAAAGCTGAATCCACGGATGCCGGGCAGAGAGAAAAATATTCAAGACTGAAATAGGGAGATAGAGACCAGGGACACCAGAGCCTACTGCCTAGGTGAAAAAGTGAGAAACAAAAGCTTCCTATCACTTCCTGTGAAGCAGGATGCAGCCAGGTGCTTTCTCAGAGCACTTGGGCTCCAATACAGATAGAGGCCAGTCCTAGGAAGGCCCCAGATTACTTCGGAAATCTTCCTCCCTAGTAAACATCTATGAGATTCACTTTCAGGGTCAGCAAAGAGACAGAGATCTTAATCTCCTTTTTTTCTTCCTACACAAATTGATTGAAATAATGTAATTTTGCAGCTCCTGCTAGAAATCTCGCTCATTCAGCAAGTATTAACTAAAAACCTACTGGCATTCTTCTTCTTCATTTATTTATTTATTTTTTAACTATTTAAAGAGGTGCTTATATTCCGTTACCATTAAAGGTTATGTGATGGCTCTGCCACTTCCTCTTTCTCCTTTGCCTTGTGTGACACATGTGTATGAGTCTTTGGTGAAGGTCTACAATGGTGGGGATCAAAGTGGTCATCATAGATTCTGAGGTAACAGGAAAACAAAAAAACACCTTGTTTCTTTAATGATTGATAGTGTGAAAATGCAATGATAAAGCTTACACTTTGAGAAGCAGGAGTTAGATGGGTCCACTCACACATAGCCTTGGAAACTCTGCTTCTTACCAAATTAGAGAGCTGAGACTGGAGAATAAATTTATTTGCAAAGAGGTGTGCCAATATCATTGTGAGTAAAAGGTTTCCATGCCCTAGCCATCTCAAACACAAAAAAAGTACTAACACCTTATGTGTGTTTCATGCTGTGCGAGGTGTTGTAGATTACACAAAAGAAATTTAAAACACAGTCCCTTCCCTACAGGATCCAACAATAGAGCTTAATGAAACCATTGAATAACAATTCAAGGCAACATGTGACTAAGTGTTACAGGAGTTATCCAAACCGTGGTCTGTGCACAAAGATGACAGAGATGGAGAAAATGCAGGCTGGAGCAATGGAGAAGACCTCAGCAAAGAAGCAGGGCTACAGCTGGATGCAGATGGACCTTGGCACATAAGTAGCAGAGGACAGGAAGAAAAAAGCCCAGGTTGGGGAGGCAGTGTGAGCTAAGTCTTAGAACAAGGAAGGAGCAGGTTCCTGTGTCAAGGACAGGTGGCTGCAGCTGACTAGAACAAAGATGTTTGGAGAATGGCAGGAAAGCCCAAGTTATTGATGGAGCCAGGTCATGAGGGAATAAAAAGAAAGCACTAAGAGAAAATGGGGGATCACTGAAAGCTTTTGAAGCTTTAGGACAGTGATTTGGAATCTACTAGAGTGGTACAGTTCTAAGTGATCATGTACTTAGGTGAGACATTGGCTGTTGGAACAGTGATGATCTGTATCTATATTTGAGAAGATGGAGTTATGTAAGATGCCTGAAGTGTCAGGGAACAGAGGGAGATTCAAGAGGAGATGTCTCTGAAGCAATTGGTGAATCACGTCTTGAACTTATATGAGAACTGAGATGTAAACATCGAGCAACAAAAGTCACCAGGACATGGACAACAGTGAAGAGAGTTCAAACCAGTTCAAACACTGGCTCAAAATTGGTGGGGGGGGGGGGGGGGCGGTGAAAAACACGTTTTAAAGAAGGGTATGGCAAAAACAAAATTACAAGCAGAAAATAAGGAACTTTAAAAGGCAAGTTCCATTTTAGAAAAGGTTACTGCATCACATCTAATAGGCTGATATCCAGGCTATAAAAATAATTTCTGAAAGAGAGAAAGAAGAAAGGAAAGAAAGAAAGAAAGAAAGAAAGAAAGAAAGAAAGAAAGAAAGAAAGAAAGAAAGAAAGAAAAGAAAGAGGAAGGAAGGGAGGAGGAGGAGGAGGAGGAAGACAGGCAGACACTAATTACCTAATTAAAAATTAGCTAAGGATAGAATTAGGGCATTTGATAGAAGAGAAATTACAAATGGCCCAAAGCACTTGAAGAACACTGGGCCTCAGCAGAATGTGGGACCCAGGACAGCAGGGCGGTGAACAGTGCAGACTGGGGCCAAGCCGGGGTGCCTCCGCCACTCCTTATGGAGTGTGAAAGCTTGGACACGATATTAAAACTCATTTTATCATCTGTAAAATGCGAGTGAGAACAATAGAAACTATCTGAAAGCACTGTGGTGAAGAGTAAGTTAATATATGTAAACTGCTTAGAATAATGTCTGGCACAGGATAAGTGCTATGTAATTGTTAGCTATTATTAATAATAGAGAAATACAAATTAAAATAACAATGAGATATAATTTGTCACCCACAGACTGTCAAAAACTTTAAAGTGTGACAATATCAAGTGTTGACAAGGATTTGGGTGAAATGATACTCAAAAACTGTGAGTGGGAATGTAAATTAGTGTATCTACTTTGGAGAAAAAAAATGGCATATTTTCTAAAATTGAAAATAAGCCTGTTTGATAACCCAGCAGTTCTACTGCTGCGTATACACGTTGGAGAAACTCCTGCCAATGTGTACAAGGAAACGTGCAAAGATGTTGACTGAGCATTTTTGGTTTTGTTGGTTAGCAAAACGCTGGAAAGAACATAAATACCTGTAGTAGGGGACTGTATCACAAAGTAATGCAATGTTTAATATATTTAATAATGGAATATTGTACATGGCAATTAAAAGGAATAAATATGGATCTCTGTAAATACATCAAACGACCAGGGACAAAGACGAATGTAGTGTGATGCCTCTATCATTCATGGGTATTTAACACTAAAAGCCAAAATCATGAACTACAGCACTTGCCTCTGAGAACTCTTGGACAGGAACAGGAAATGGGATGTTGATCGAAGGGATCTTTAACTTGAATTTCTCTGTAATGCTGTATTTCTTCAGAAAGAACAAAAGAGTACTAGATACCAAGGAGACAAATGCTAATAGCTGTTGATTTTGAATGGCATAGCTTTACATGTAAGTTATAGTATTCGTTATACTTTTCTATATTTTTAAATCTTGAAAAAATTATAAATGCTCTTTGAACAGATGTTCTGGATGTCATCTAAAATGCTTCATGAGAAAAAGAAGAAAAAAAACAGTAAAAGAAAGGCAGAGAGTCAGGCCTTAGAATAGCACATACAGAGGGAGGGTTCTGTGAGGGACCCTACCAAGACGCAGAAACTCACAGCAGAAGAGCTATAGGCCCTTGAAGGTCACAGAACCTGAGGAAGAGGTAGATGCAGGAAAGAGGGGTTTGATCACTTGGAATGGGGATCGAGAAAGGAAATGACCCAGGAAGAGACATGCGGGCTCATGAGGCAATGAGTGTATGTTTTGCAAGAGAGGAACCCCATCAAAGCACAAGCATGGAATAACTGTTTGGGGTGGTATAAACCAGAAGGCTACTGGTTCAGACACTTTAACTATGAAGGCAAGTAGGAGCAATATGGGAGCTTGAGCATCACTGAAGTACAGCCTGGGTCGGTGTACATTGGTTCAAGATACCAAACTGATGCTATTGGTAGGACAAAAAGAAGGAAACAGTGAAAATGGTGGTGTGGTTGTGGTGGGAGGTGGTTGACAATGTTAGATACTATGGGAAAGCAGTGGGATAAAGTTCCCCAAGAACTTGACAGGGCTGGAATCCAGGCCCAGGCCCAGAGGGCAAGTACAAACCCAGAGAGAACCCATTCCACCGGGACTGCCCTCCTTCTGGACTGATTCCCAGTGCCTCTGATGTGCTCAGGGATGCCTCTGAGAATTAGTCTGTGTTTAGGCCCGACTTACTACAGCCACCCACAAGGAGAGCTGGCAGCATTCCCCAGGGTGGGGGCTGCGCAGCAGATGCACACTTTCTCATTAAGTGACTTGCATATGGAGTGAAGACACCTCTCCCCCTCGCCCACCCTGGCTCCCACCCCTCACGTGCTCTGTGAGTTGCCAGCTTCCCCAGCTCCCTGCACACCCAGCCAAGGCTGCTGGGGCCTGGCAGCACGAGGCCATGGCTGCATGCTCAGAGCAGGAACGGAGCAAAGGCAGGAGAGGCTCTGTTGCTCTCTCAGCTCGTCTCTTTTCTTCCGGAGATTGCAGGGTCTCTCTCGGATGTGACAGAAACCGTCACAGACAAGGGGACTCTTTATTTTTGCTTTCTCTGCTCAGTGATCTCTGCTTCCACCTGGAATCCTCTGAGGAGGCAGCCCCCAGCCTATAGGAGAGAGGAGGAGGAGGACAGCAGGAGGCAAGAAAAGAATTATCACCCTACTCAAAGACGAGGTCATCTCCCAAGTCCCTTCCTAGGTCCACTCCTTCCTGTCTTGGGTTTAATGGTTTCATGTAAGAGGTCTCTGTCCCCAGAGTAAACACAAAGCTACCCTTAATCTTTTCTCACCCTCCTATCAAGAAAGGATGGACACCTATAAAGGCTCTAAGCACAGAGAAGATGAGGGTGACCCTTGATAAAAAATTAATCACAAATTTAATACTAAGCTATAAAAGAAAACTTAAATGTGCATTAAAATTAAAATAGCTTTGTTCTGAAATTTATAAATTGCAAAATTATGGAGAAGGTGCATCTTAGGTGATCCTGATACAGATATATATGTATGTATGTTTGTGCATATATGCACATGGTTTTCTCATGCATGTATGGGAACCAACCACACATATACAGAGACATGTAACTTGCTTATTCCTGTCTTTGTTCCTTATTTCTTCCTTGCTAGCTATTAAGATAAAATCTTGCTTCCAGGGGCATCTGGGTGGCTCAGTGGGTTAAAGCCTCTGCCTTCAGCTCAGGTCATGATCCCAGGGTCCCAGGATTGAGCTCTGCATCGGACTCTCTGCTCAGCAGGGAGCCTGCTTCCCCTTCCTCTCTCTCTGCCTGCCTGCCTACTTGTGATCTCTGTCAAATAAATAAATAAAATCTTAAAAAAAAAAAAATCTTCCTTCCATTATGTCTTAGTCCCATTTAGTCTGGGTCTTCCAAAAAGCCAGATGCCAAGGAGGCCTTAGGGAAAATGGGGTTGGCACATAGGAGGCAGAAGGGGTTGTCAGACCACAGTGCAGGTCTGAACCTGTGCATGAGGGAAGGGAGAAATGAAAAAGGTTGTGGGCTGCAATAAAGTGCTATGATTTTCAGCCATGAGAAAGGCCTTTTGGTCGGAGTTACCTGTCAAAGAGGCTTACAGGTAATATGATGAAGCAGGAATTCATTGGTGTGGGGCACTTTCTCAGGATCTGAGACTTATAACCCTCACAAGTACCTGGGAATAGACCAAACTCACTTCTGGACTGGTTTTTAGAGGCCTGCAAAAGAGATGGCCAGCTCTCGATGAGATGGGAATGCCTAGGTTGTTCTGGCACATGATGGAAAAAGGTATAACAAAGCTGAGGGAAGTGGGCATGCTGGAATGGATGATTTATGTGAAAGACCAACTAGAAATGTATGTACTGCAAAGGGGCTAAGGACAACCATTCACTAAGACCTATTAGGAATGTGCTAGTGAGAAGGTCACTTAGCATCCCCAAGATGTTCAGTGGTGATTCACCTCTGCAGGTCAAGATCAATGGTAGGAGTGATGCTGACAGAACTGAGCTGGTTAATTTCAATGAGGATAATGAGGCCCAGAGTACTAGAGGCCAGGTGGAGGTACTTAACTGCTAGAAAGCCAGGAGACAATTACTATACATTTGCAAAGGCCAGTGGACCAGCCAAGGGGTCCTGACTCACAGGAAGTCATGGAGATGGTTAATAGATTATGGTGTGCCAAGGGACAAAATAGATGGGCAGCCAACAGTGCGCTGCCTAACATTTATAACAGCAACAACAAAAACACAAGAATGGAGGAGCAGGAGGCTGAATGGGATAGCACCAAAACAGCCACAATTCCTTGTTTAGTTACCAGTCATTCTCTTGTCAATTTTCAGATCCAGAATTCACTAAATAGAGTTGGCTGGGTGACTAGGTAGTAGGACATTGCAATGCTATGACCAGTATGTGAATCCCCAGTGAAGATCCCCCCAGTCCTTTCCCAAAGAGAGTTATAACCATTTAATCAGGTGATTGTATACTAGAAAGAAAGAAAGATCCAGGCATTGAGGAGAAGTGGACACAGGGTCTAAGTTGACATTGATTTTCAGAAACCCTAGGTTTGCCTATTAAACTGAGAATTTATAGGAGCCAGGTAATAAAGGGACTGTGGCTGAAATTTGGCTTACAGTGGGTCCTGTGGGTCCACAGATCCATCCAATGACCGTTTTCTCAGCTCCTAAATACATAATCAGAATATTTTTTGTATGTTTGATAGTTGGATTAAGCCCATTTGGGGTATAGCTTATGTTAATTTGGGTTCCCCAAGAAACAGCTACAAAGACGTGATTAGATTTAAAAAAATATATATTAGGGAATAGCTGTGCAGAAAGATGGGTTAGGATATGAAGGAGTCTGGCGGACTTGCCAGACCTTGATACAGGTCTCCTGTGACAGGGAAAGGGGAAAAAGGGAAGAAAAGGAAGAAAGCTCATAGACTGCATAGACTGCATAGCAGTTCTAAGAAAGTTTCAACAAGGTGAACAGGGAGTCCTTGGGTGAAAATCACATATCTAAAGACTCTTGTCTCTTCCAGGAATAGGCCTGCCTCAGTTTCCCTGTTGTACTCACTCACTGGCAGGAGCAGCATGAAAAGCAAACCTCGCACGGAAGTGGTGGGTTTCAGAGCACAGCAGCTGGGGCCATCAGTCAGTCACTGTCCTCACCAAGGAGGAGATCTGAGAGGGCCACTTTCATGCCGACCACAGGGCCCCCGCATAAGTGCGAAATCCCTTCTTTCCTCTTTCTCCAGACTCTGTACAGCCATCATTTGCATTTATCTAGTTTCAGTTGATTTTTACATTTTTGGCACACATTTGGGATTCAGTAATTCTACCAACATTTACTGAGCATTTACTAAGTGCCAAGTTGTATGCTATGCACTAAAAGTGAGAAAAAAGAGTTAGAGGCTGTCCTTGATCATATGGAATTTGCAATCTGGTAGGAGGAAGCAAATATGTAAACAAATAGTGCAAGGAGGTAATAAATGTCTGTGACAAAATTATTCATAGGATGGAGTGGACTTAACGGGAAAGGTGTTTGTAATATGTGGTTTAGAGCGGGACAGGTGCCAAGGAACAGCTTTATGAGCAAGCATGTGGTCCTGGAGCAGAATCTGGAAAGGTGACGAAACATCTCTCAAGTGAACTGGTCACTGAGGATTCTGTAGGACTGAAGATCAAGACATAGCGTTTGAAGCATGAATGAGAGGGAATACTTTGAAAACTGAAAATTGAATGTGTCTACAGTTTAGGTTATCAGGAACAGAATAGCAAGAGGCAAGACTGACCTCAAAGCTAGCTCACGAACACAGATTATTTGGGCCTCACTATGGGACAGGATCTTGTCCTGTCAGCTGTGAGGAATTACTGACGTTTTAAGGATGACATCATGGCCAGATTCACATTCTTAAGATAAAACACCCTGGTATTTTGACAGAGGGTGGATTTGGAGGAAGGAGATGGGTTTGTAGAGGTTGTTCTGATCATTCTGAAGAGAAAAGACATGGGTCTGTTATACCCCAGAGACAGCTGAGATGGAGATGCAACAATGGATAAGAGATACTGAGATGATAGAACCCAAGGAATCTGGTCAGATTTGAATATCGTTTAGCTGTGTCACCTGCATATATGATAACACACAGTAGGGAATGAGCAAAGTGATGAGATCATTTGGAACATGCTGAGTTTGAAGGGTTTTTGGGCTTTTGGTTCTTTAAATTAGAGGCATCCATCTATAAGTCTGTTGGGTGAGAGAGTAAGGAAGATAAAAATAAGCACAGACTAGATATGAAAATAGGATGCTTTTCAATAATTTAACAAAATTTAAGTGTCTTCTATGTACCAGGCACCATGCTGACATTACAGAAAGAGAAGGTGAGCAGGACAGTCTAACAGGGAAGTGAGACTCTTAAGCAATTGCAATAACTGTGTAATATGTGCTCTAAGAAGAGAACTACTGGAGTTAGGGGAGGCTTCTGGAAGGAAGTTGCATTTAAGCTGAGACTGAAATGATTATTAGAGTTAGTCAGGTCAAGGGGATCTGGGAGAGAAAAGGAAAAAGCAGTTGGGGGGGGGGGGGGTGGATATTCCAGACTAAGGAAATAGCAATGTTCAAAAGAATTGAAAGAGTACATGTTGATCTTTGGAACACCTTTCTCATGCTCCTCATTTGGAGGGTAAGAGAATCTGGAGCAAGACTCAGGGAGAATTGAGTCATTTTTTTCGTTTGTTGAAGGATTCTACTTGGTGCATCTTCCTCTGATCCAAAGAGCCGCTTTTCTCAATAGCTTTCCCTCCTGCCATCAGTTTACTATCTCCATGGGTCACTCGTATTCCATTTCCATATTCTGTGAACGTCAAGTAAAACCTCAAGCTATGCAGAGTTGTTTCCTCAGTGGAACAAAGCTCCTGGACCATGAATTGAGGGAGCATGGTAGCAGGTGGGAGGCAAATGCACCAAGCCTACCAGTGCTCTGTGGATAAGGATCCACCTAAGAGAATATACAACCCACTAATTCAAACCAAAGAGCAATGATGGCAACAAATAAACATGCCATTTGGATAGTCCCCTAAAATCCACAAGCATTATTCACATTATGTTTTTATCTGAGAAAAACAATCCTTTAGGTGATATGGGAAAGATCCTAACCAGATATGGAGTTTGGGTTTTCTGGTTTCAAGTCCTATGCTTTTTTTCCCACTATGTTAGAGGAAATGGTAAGAGTGTGGTCGTCTGGGCCATTTACCTTCTTAGGTAAAATGTTTACTCCGGTCTGTTCACTCATTAAAATTCAGAGCAATAATAGCATCAAGATCATAACATGACCCTAAGTATTTAAAGAGTTAATAGAAGGAAGATACTCACATGAGAGCCTAGCATTAGCAAGTATTCAATAAAAATGGCTTTAACAACCAGAGAAGTGTGATAGGATTTTACGGAGCATTCTAAAACAAAGATTCCCAGATCCTTTCCTCAGAAAAACTTTCTAAGTAGTTGCTGAGGTTCAGGAACCTGTGATTTTACAGAGATTTCCCAGTGACTTAAATACACTTCCCAGATATAGAATTAATGCATTTCTTCAAAAATATGGGAGACTGAATTCAAGAAAGCAACTTTTATCTAGAGATGCAGACACTAATCTTAAGATCTCATCAAGTGAGGTCATTTCAGATTCCAATTCTTTTTTCCTTAGGGTCAATAACTTTTAGAGGTAGAAAAATGGGGACTGTGAGGTAGGAATTAGCTGACTGTGCCGGCCACTCCTCCCTCCCCTTCTTCTTTTTCCCTTCTGCTCTATTCTGAGTGCAGAAGCTTTGATGACACCTCTGCAAGCAGCTCATGGTCAGTCAATAGCCCCAGGATGAGAGCTTTTCCATGCTGGAGCTGACACCTCCCTCAGCTTTGATCCTCTTGGGTCTATAGTGAGAATGTGGACAAGAATGGTGGAGTCTAGCTAACAGGAATTCATAAAGGCTTCCACACTTACTTTTAGCCCAAAAGAATGGGTTGGTTTGGGACTAGTGTCAAGGGAAAATAAAGGATAGTCCTGGGGTATTCAGTCCAACAGCAGCAACAGCCCACGATCACTTTACAGAAAGAACCAGTACTCTCTAGCAAGAAAAGTACTGCTAGACTTGCTCATTTACTTGAACAATATTTGTAGAACAGACTAGGTGCCAATGATTAGAGTAAGTGTTGGGAATAAAGACATAAACAATGAAAATGTTCTTCTCTTCAAGAAGCTTTTTTTACACCAGAGAGGGAGAAGGAAATGTCTATATTCATACTATTTTAGTGCCATTTGAGTTCCTTGTTCTGCAGGAAAACAACAGAGTATAAGTCAATGTAAGTAATGCTAGCTGCTGTAACAAACAACCTCACAACTCAGTGGTTCATTTCTCACTTTTTTCATGATCCCAGGGCCCAATCTCCTTCCTGTTTGTGACTCAGTTAGTTCCTAGGGTCTCCTCAGAATCCCCTGCATTTAGCTAGCCAACAGAGCACAGGGAGAGAGGAAGAAACATAGAAAATAGAAAGAAAGGCAGGGAGAGACAGAGAGAGAATAGGGGGCTAGTTGAAGGGAGAAAGAGGGAGAGGGATGGAGGCAGAGATGTGCATTGATTTAGGGACCAAGCCTGAAGTTAATGCACTTGCTACCTTCCACAGCCCGCTGGACAGGACCGAACAAATAAAAATGGAGGTTGAGAAAAAATAGAATCCCATGAATATTGTTGTGAACTTAGAGTTTCTGCCACAAACAGGTAAAAGTACAACAAAAAGAATGGTGAGGCGAGGCAGAGTATTTCATGGATGTGAGGGAACCAGTCTGAACTGTGGGAGGGGGAAGAGAGAGAAAAAGAATACTCTTTCCAATTACCTTAAAACCCTGAAAGGATAGCTTTTACCTTTTTTTAAATTGAGGAATGATGTCTTTATAAACAGAACTTCTGGTTCTTTTGCTCCAAGAAACCATTTTTCTCCCTATTCAATTCCCAGTTTTTAGCGATAAACAAACAGCTTTCTAAGGCTGGCCCATTACCACCTGAGCTGTCTGTGGGTGACGGTAGGAAGCTTGGATCACCCCTATTTCAAGCATCAAGGATATTCCATTTGGTCTCACACATCCCTTTGGTCTCGGGTTTGGAATGCCAGAGAAAACAATATGCAGTATCCAAATCTCAATTTGTCACATGCAATGTCATTCAGGGGATGGACGAAGAATCAGAAAAAAGGGACTGGAGGAGGAAAAGGAGAAGAGCCTCGAGAAAGAAAACATTCCACAGCTGGGCCCACCTCCAGAAAGAAGTGAGATCCAGTTCATTCTGCAAATGACACAAATAATGGTGGGTGCTGGGGGTGGTTCCTATTCTGAATGGAGACATCGGATGTTGGCATCTAGCAATTTTGGAGAAACTCCATTTCTTGCCTTGTTTCTCATTACCACTCCAAAGATGATTCCAAACACCGAAGTAGGACACAAAGTACTGCTGCTAAATTCTACCAGCAGCAAAAGTATTTCCCAGGAATTTGCGCATTTCCTCTGACTTGAGTAGGAGTACTCTGAGCAGTGTTGTGGCAGTTAAAGTTCCTGATGCCTGTTTCCCTTCCCTGCCCTTCTTTACTACTATGTTAGGCTGTGGTCCAACTCAGCCTACTCTCTTGAAGACAGTGAGGATGGTGATAATGATGACAGTAATGAGGAGTTAACATTTGTGGTTTTACAATGCCACAAATGTTACCTCAATGGTAAATGCTATACTACAATGGTAAATGCTATGCAGTCACCATTTATCTCACTGCATCCTCCAAAATACCCAGCGAAGGGGGTAAGATGCCCTTAAAATCTCCATGTTAGAAGTGGAAAGAAATTAAGGCTCAATTATGCCCAAGACTGCACTTAGTAAATGGTAAAAGACCGGATTACAACGTTCAGGTCTTTCTGGCTCCAAGCCAAGCTCTTCACCACCATGCCACCACTCTGGGCTGCCTCTGGAGGCCACTTGCTCACTTTTTAAGGCCCTGTGGCCCTGGCTTCTATTATTGTGTCACTTTGGTGGCAGGTTCTGAGATCCAGGAGCTACCAGAGAAGAAAAAGAAGGAAACAGAGTACACCTCTCCCTCAATCCTGATGTCAGGCAAGGGAGCAATCTTAAAGTTTGAAACTCCCAGCAGACAGGAGTCTGACAGCCTATCTGCACTGGGGCACAATTGTTCTGACAGGTTTATCAGCAGCCAGGTGCCTGCAATGAGATGTGAAACATGGGCTTTTGTTTCTAGAGTAAAAGCTGCTGCTTTTACTGTTAGATACTTTATCCGAAAGCCCCAAAGCAGGGATTTTTGGAGAAGTTCCCATAGGGCCAACCCATCTCAGGATATTCTCTTCTACTTATATTCTCCTAGCACCAAACCCTTAATCTCCAATCTTCCCAAACACCTTCAGAGACTTCCATTTTTCCTGGCTGCTGTCCTATGGTTGGCTAGGAAATGTATGAACAGACCCTGATGATAAACCTCCCTAAACAAGAGGCTGAATCTTGGAGGAAATGAAATCCAGGCACCTGATACATATGATGGGAAACATAAGGTACAAAGAATCATTGAGATTCAATCCTCTTCCCTGAGAGTCAGCAAGCAGGGATGAGGGGGTTCTATCCGAGTGATGCACCAGTTTGAGAAAAGGGCAAGCCGCTTTCTAGAACAAACATGGGATCATAAAGTATTAGACCCAAGGAAGACTATAAAGGCTATGACCACTTCCTAATTTGTCACTTGAGGTGACTGTCACCATGGTGAGTAAATGATTTGCTCAAGTTCACATAGATACTAGGTTTATTGAAGCAACATTTTCTCTTTCCACTCACTAGCTCCTACTGATCTTTCAAATTAAGTTCAAGGGTAACAGTTTCCGGTTCCCTGACACCTCCAGTCTCTGGCTAAACTGGGATCCTCCATTGCTGCCATGTCAGCATGGTTAGTATCTGAATATTCCCACTCCTCTTCCAGTTCTCTTCCCAATATGTTAAGTGGCCTGTCCACCACTGAAATGGAAATTCCACGCAGCATGGAATGAACGCTGGGGCCGATGGTGTTCCACATCTCCACTTTTACTACTTCAATTCAAGTGTGATTTAAATGGGCTTTTTTGTTATTCTCTTCATTTTCTAGGGTCTAGTGTCATCTGAGGAAGAGATGATGTCCTTCCGATGGTCATGTCTCGGACCCTCACTCAAATACTCACAATCTGCTGTGCAAACTGCTTTGCACACAGAGCCGTAACTCTGAATTTCTGCTATTGTTGTGAAGGAAGAAGAGGACGTCTGATAGTCATTTCAGGGTGGCTGAGCAGAAAAGGATAGAAAGACTGAAGGAATATCCATACCTATTTGGCATCATTATGTGTCAGTTCCTACTCTCCTATCTTCATGTTTTCTGATATGAAGATAGGAGATATGAGATATGAGGGTCAATATTATTTTCATATATAAGATATGAGGGTCAATATTCTTATCTCCACTATATGGATAAGGAAACCAAGATGAGCAACTTGCCTGTGGACACACAGCCACTATGTGGCTGAGCTAGTTAGAACACAAATCAATCTGATACCACTATCCCTGCTTCTTACATCATTCTCTGCTGCCTTCTCAAAACTGATATCCCATTTATCTGTGTTCTACTGCCCTAATATTTCCATGCCTTTCTGAAGTCCATCTTCTTCCCTCAGCATCTTTCTTCCTATTCTCCTCGTGATCTCAAATGAGTTATATTCTACCTAGGAGATAGCAGAGTTGTACACTGACAACTTGGTCACATTGTTAAGACCATTGGAAACAAATAATTTACCTCAAAATTTAAAAAAAATGAGCATGTGCAGAGGAAGAAGATATATACGCATTGGCCCCAAGTCACTCAAGTATTAAGTGACCTTCTACCCATTATCCTCATTCCATTGGTTTACCCAAAATAACACAGGACCCTGCCTACATCAGGATAATTATGTAAAAACTGCTTCTACAAAAAACATCCTCTGTGTTGTCTTTCTTTCTTTCTTTTTTTTTTTTTTTTTTTGTCTTTCTTGTTTAAATTAAATTATTTTTATTAACATATAGTGTATTATTTGCCCCCAGAGGTACAGGTCTGTGAATCATCAGGCTTACACATTTCACAGCACTCACCATAGCACATACCCTCCCCAATGTCCATTACCCAACCACCCACTCCCTACCCCCCATCCCTCAGCAACCCTCAGTTTGTTTTATGAGGTTAAAAGTCTCTTACGGTTTGTCTCCCTCCCAATCACAACTTGTTTCATTTTTTCCTTCCTGTGTTGTCTTTCTTCAGGACTGTCTCATGGTACCAAGTACCAGTCTTTGTACAACACAACAGTTCCATGGCCTTGACCATGTGGCCTGCTTTGAGAGCAGCATCCTTTCAGGAAACACAATAATATGGCATTACACTCTGCAGTATTCACAGACTGGTATGAAATCCCCTGCATATAAGAGCCAGAAAAGAAATTATTTGCCAATGACATCATGATTAATCCAGGGTACTTAGACATTATGTACCACTCTTTTAAATGAGATTTGCAAGACTTGTTCATATCACCATCTTCCAGGTGGGAAAAAATGGCCTATACCAGTGAGAGACTTCTTTGAAGGCAACCTTATCACGTGTGGAGTGGCAGACCAAAAGTGGTCCCAACACTGGCAGGTGTCAAGCTTGCATCCCTTGTATTGGGGGTACTGATGCTTTACCTCTCTCTAAAAAAGCCAGAGGTATTGAGTTTCTGTAAAAAGCAATGACTATTTCAGTCTATAGGCATTTATGACATTAAACTTGAGGTTTTCCCAAACTTGCACAAGACTCTCAGTGTGACTTCCCACAGCAGCCAGTGCAAACACAGGACTAATGAGGACTAAAACCCATAACTCATCATGGAGGTAGGCAGCGTTGGTAAGTTATGCACTCAGAGCAGTTATATTATCCCAGTGCAACCCATTACAGCATCATTAGCAAGAAAATAGCATTCTAGATATTAATATGTGTAATAATTTCACTAATAAACCTGTTTTCCAAAATGAAAAATCCCTCCATGAATCATTTTAAAGGTACCATTGGCCAGAGTTTGCTTCTTTCGGAAATAAAGTACCTTGAATGGTTTCCAGTCCTGAATATCGTCTCCTCAGCCACACCCACATGCAGAAGCTTCACTCTTTCCAACATGAATTTATGTCCTTCAGAATCCTAGAACTTCCTTTGAATTTACAGCATATATATATATATATATATATATATATATATATATATATATTCTCCCTTTTTCAATTAGAAACAATTTCACCGAAAAGGTAGATTTTGCTTATGAGATATGACTTCCACGTTAAAAAAAAAAAAAATGTTAAGTTATAGTTTCAAAGAATTAAGTGATCACTTGTATTTAACTTTCAGGCACCGAGAACTTCAATAATATTATACAGGCAGAAATGTCAGAGCCCCAGGCTTTGAGTCACTTACAATCTAGTGACAGAGACAGCCAGTGCATTATAAACTCCAGTCCAGTACAGTGAGTGTTATGGCAGATGCTTGTACAGAGTGCTAAGGTCGAGTTTTGAGGGTGGGGTGACCAGGGAAGGGATCCTTAAAGATGGGACACTAGAGCTAAGTTTGGTGTGTTTTTTTTCTTTGCTGGTTTTTTTTTTTTTAAATTTTAAATATTGTAACAGCTTTGTTAAGATATATGTGACATACACAGAGCATACTTAAGGTGTGCAATTTGATATGTTTTGATGTATATGTATACTCATGAAACCACACCATGATCAAAATAATGAATATATTCATAGCCCAAAGTTTCCTCATGCCTCTTTATAACCTTTCCTTCTCCCCACCTTTTACCTCCACTCCTCAGGTAGACTCTGATCTACTTTCTGTCACTATACATTACTTTTCATTTCCTAGAATTTTATATAAATGGAATCATATGGCACATGCTGGGGTTTTTTTGGTCTGTCCTCATTCACCAGCATAATTATTCTGAGATTCATATGTTGTAGCATGTATGAATAGCTCATCCCTGTTTGTCACTAGTAGCATTCCATTGTACGACTCTACCTGAAGATGGGCATCTGATGGTGTTTTTAGGTTTTGAATATTCATATGTAATTCTTCGTGTGAATCTATGTTTTCATTTCTCTTGATTGAATTGCCTAGAGGTAATGGCTGGATCATAGAGTAAGGTTAACTGCCAAGCTACCCTATGACCCAGCAATTGCACTACTGGGTATTTACCCCAGAAATACAAATGTAGTGATCCAAAAGGGCATGTGCACCCCAATGTTTATAGCAGCAATGTCCACAATAGCCAAACTATGAAAAAAACCTTGAAGTCCATCAACAGATGAATGGATAAAGAAGATGTGGTATAAGATTGGTATATACACAATGGAATACAATACTATGCAGCCATCAAAAAATCAAAATCTTGCCATTTGCAATGATGTGGATGGAACAAGAGGATATTATGCTATGCAAAATAAGTCAATCAGAGAAAGACAATTATATGATATCAGTGATATAAGGAATTTGAGAAACAAGACAGAGGATCATAGGGGAAGGGAGGGAAAAATGAAACAAGATAAAACTAGAGAAGGAGACAAACCATAAGAGACTCTTAAACTCAGGAAACAAACAGAATTGCTGGAGTGGAAGGGCGTGGGAGGGATAGGGTGGCTGGGTGATGGACATTGGGGATGGTATGTGCTATGGTGAGTGCTGTGAATTGTGTAAGACTGATGAATCACAGACCTGTACCCCTGAAACAAATAATACATTATATATTAGAAAAAAGAAAGAAAGAAAGAAAGAAAGAAAGAAAGAAAGAAAGAAAGAAAGAAAGAAAGAAATTGCCAAGCTATTTTTTCAAGGTGGTCATACCACTTTGTATTCCCAGTAATAATGTGGAAGAGTTCCAGCTGTTCAACATCCTCACTGACACTTGATGTGGTCAGTCTTTTCAATTTGAACCATTCTAACTGATGTGTAGTGATATCTCACTGTGGTATTAACCTGTATATCGCCATTGACTAAGCATGTTGAACAACTTTTCATATGTTTGCCATCTGCATATCTTCTTCGGTGAAGTGTCCATTCAAATCTTGTGTCAATTTTTTCTGTGGTGTTTTTTCTTACTGAGTTTTGAGAGTCCTTTATATAATCTATATACAAGTCCTTCATCAGATATATGATTTGCAAATATTTTCTCCATCTGAGGCTTGTCCTTTCACTTACAGCTGAGTTTTGAGAGATAAGAAGAAGTAAAATTGAGTTGTGGAGTTATGTTGAAAGTCATTCCAAAACTTTAGAAATAACACAGAAGAAAGGGAAGAGGGTGTGAACGAGGCTGAAGCACTCTGAAAACTGCACACTTTGGGGTGGCTTGGGTGTGGCAGATGGCCGGAACAGTCATAATCCTCAAAGTGACAGGGAGACTACCAAGAATTTTAAACTGGAGAGGGACATAATCAGATCTACATTTTCGAAAGATCACTAATGTAGTAGTATGGAGAGAAAAGGGAACTGAGAATTCGGGAGACCATTGAAAAAAAATAGAATAGAACTAAAACAAGTTCAAACTACACTTTTTTGGTAAGGAGAAAGAACCTCTACACAGATACTAAAGGAACTGGAACAGGATGATGTACATAAATGGAAAAATATGCCTCATCCACTCAGACAGCAGTGTTGCTGAGCCTCCGGTGGGTAGGCGATATGGCTCGAAATGTGCTTTCCTAACTTGGAGATAGATTGACATTGACCAATAACAATCAGATCCAAATTTAAGAAACTGTTTAACATGACAGCTATGCTTCAGGCTGTGTTCTAGGCTTCTAAATACATGTGATTTTGCTTAATCCTCTCAATAACCCAGAGAGCAAGAGGTTGATATTGATTTTATAAACAAGGAAAGTGAGATTTGAAGAAATTAAGTGGCTTGCCTAAGGTTCCAGCTCTCGTGAGTAGCAAAGCAGATTTTTATTTGAATTCAGATTTCTTTATAGCCATCTTCTGCATAAGCCAGAAACTGGCTAGAGTTAGCAGGGCAACCTGAGGCTTAAAGGAAAGGCCACTTGATCTCTATAGTGACAAACTCCCAGTCCTTCACCTCATGAACACCCCAAAGTCACCATCAGGAGGATGACAGCCATCTGTTCCCTACACTCACCTGAAGTGCAGCAGGAGAACATTGGCATAAAGTAGATCTATAAGAATGTCAGTTCATAAATTAATAATACAACAGATCTTTGTGTGAAGGGTAGTAAGGCACCAGGACAAATTTCTAATAAAATATGTAATATGTATTTAATTTTTCTTCCAAGTACTAAGGATTTTACATGGAATATTTTATTGTATTCTTATGGCAACTTTATGGGTGTAGGTTCTATTATTATGCCCAGTCTGCGAATGAGGATTACCAGTCTTTATGGATTCCGAGTAATAGGCCATGCCCAGGTTATACACTTTGTAAGTGACTGGGTAGGAATTTGAATCTGTGTCTGACTCCAGTCACATAAAAACTGCTGCCTCTTGGGCAGCTGTGGTTTCTACTCTGGAGGATGTGTAAGTGCAGAGCAGATACATGTCCATGTGTGCTGGTGGCAAGGCAGTGTAGAATATGACCCTTCTTTGAATGAAAACCCTGACTATCCAGTAACAACAAGTAGTTATAAAATAAATTCATGATTCTAAGAACACCAGCCTCTGTCACCAATGATGGCCCAGAGCAGAACAGATGGTACTTTTCAGAGAGCAGCTATAAATGGCAGCTTTCTTCTGGAGGTGACAAAGACCTCCTCCCATTCTCATTAAGTTCAGGGCACATCTTACAGTGATAGGGTCATTTGAAACCTTTTTCCGACTCCCCAGCCCGCTGCCCTCACAACGTTCCCTTCCCACAGGCCTTGACTTTGCCAGAGTCCACTGACCATGGAGCAACCTCTGGAAGTTCTTCCTCACCCAGCGCCACCAGCATCCCCACTCACACCAATTCTTCTGCAGTGACTTTGGCCAAAACCACTTGGTGTGGCCAGGAGGCCTCACTCACTGACCACTAACTCTGCTTCCTGCTAAGCTTTCCCATTCATCCTCCTTCTTCCTTGATTTCTATTCTGCCTTCATTTTCTGATAGTGATTGAGGATAAACTGTTTGGCCAGAACTGGGTCAGACACTGGAGGCACATTAGGGAATAATCTTCAGAAGCTTGTAGACTAGTTTTAGGGACAAGGCATAAAACAAATAATTGCACAAACAATTCATTATAACTGCAATGAGTGCTCCAAACCTCCAAAGGGGGAGCACTGGGAATAAGAGAACATGTAATGAGGCACTGGGAGGGGAAGAGCAGAGGCTTTGCCGAGAAAATGATATTTAGGATGAAACATGAGAGACAAGGAGAAATTCATTAAGAGTAGGAGAGGCTGGGAGAGTGGTGTGGTGGAAGAAATAGCATGCACACAATTCTCAGGCATAAAGGAGTTTCACGGGTTAGTCCAAGGATCTGAGACACCAATGTGGCTGGAGAAGAATGAGTTACAAAGACAGGCAGATCTTCTAAAACTTTGAAGGATTCTGGACTTCTGAGGAATTTTGGAGGAAGAAATATGTTTTAAAATGGAGAATTTCCATGTCATGTTTGCATTTTTAAATGCTCTCTTTGATCAGATATTGAAGTACAGGCTTGGAAGGGTGGCAGGTGAGGTGGAAGTGAAGGTGTATATGATACAGGAAAACAGTTAAAGAGGGTATTATGGTAGTTCAGGGGAAAGAGAGTGATGAAGATGTTCCTGATGAAGGAGGAGGAGGAGGGCAGCTCATGTAACAGTAGTGGAGATGGAGAGAAACAGAGATATTCAGGTGATAGATCACACAATTTGGCAATTGGTTAGACTCTGGAGGGCAGGAGAAAGGGAGGTGTCAAGGATGATCCCCAAGTTTCTGGCAAGAGCAACTCTTCCTCCTCCACATCTCCCCAATATGCTGTCTCCATCTCTCTTCTTAGCTCATCAAAGAAATGAGTGCAGGCAACCCAGAGGATAGAATATTGCAGCATTAATGCTATTTTTGTACAGTAAAACCTGGAGATAAAAATCTCCCAACTTGTTATATAAGAAGCAGAAAATGTCAGGAGATAGATTTCTTCCAACATTAGGGTTTCCAATTTGTTTCTGGTTAGACCTAACACCTGTGCTTTGCCTCCCATAGAGGATGGGAGAGCATTCATTTGGCCAACTTGCTAGACTATGTCCCTATGAGATACAAGAATTTTTGTGTGAAGGATGAAGGGAGAAATAACCCTGCAGAATATATTTTGAATTTTAGGTAGAAAAAATTGTGTTGACTTGTTTGAATATTGAAAAAAAAAAATACCGTAATCCACATACCATACAATTCACCATTTAAAATATACAATTCAGTAGTTTTTAGTATGTTCACAGAGTTCTGCAATCATCACCACAATCAGTATTAGGTTATGTTCAACACTCCCCAAAGAAACTCCATATTCATTACCTGGCACTCCTCATTTATCCCCAATCCCTCCCTTCACTAGCCCCAGGCAATTACTAACATACTTTTTGTGTCTATAGATCTACACATGCTGGATATTTTATCTAAATGAAGTTATACATTATGTGGTATTTAGTGTCTGGCTTCTTTCATTCGGTATAATGTTTTCAAAGTTCACCTATCTTATATCATCTGTCAGTACTTCCTTTTTAACAGCCAAATAATATTCTATTGTGTGGAAATACCACATTTAAATTAGTCACTCCTCAGTATTATACTAAGTGAAATAAGAGAAAGAAAAATAGCATATGAGCTAAATGGGTGATGGGTATTAAGGAGTGCACAGGGTGTTATATATAAGTAATGAATCACTAAATTCTATAACTGAAACTAATATTACATGGTATGTTAACTAACTGGAATTTAAATAAAAACTTGGGAATAATTAATTAATTAACACCCATCGGTTCACAGATATTTGGATTATTTCCACTTATTGACCATTATGAATAAAGCTTCCATTAATATTCTTGCACAAGTATTTTTGGATTTATGTTTTATTTCTCTTAAGAACATGCCTAGGGGGTGCCTGGTGACTTAGTTGGTTAAATGAGATTTCGGCTCAGGTCATAATCTCAGTGTAATGAGATTGAGACCCAATGATGGCACTGCACTGTGTGTGGTCTCTGCTTAAGGTTTTCTCTCTTCTTCTCCCTCTGACCCTCCCTGCTGTTCCTACTCTGTCTGTGTCTCTCTATATTTCTTAAAAAAAAAAAAAAATAGAATATACCTAGTAGTGGAATTTCTGGGTATTTGAATGTTTCTTAAAGGTAAAGATCATACCTGCTTTTAATTATGGTTCTTTGAACAAATATCCTAGATGTATCTTTAATAAAGAAAATTAAAAAGTATTGCTGGTGGATGGGGGGCACTTGGGTGGGGTTGCTTAAGTATCCAACTCTTGATGTCTGCTCAGGTCTTCATCTCATGGTTGTGAGTTCCAGTCCCACATTAGGCTCCACTCTGGGCATGGAGACTACTTAATATATGTATTTAAGTACATATAGGGAGTCTGCTAGGGAGTCTGCAACTGACCTTACAAACTGAAAGAATATACCTGCAGATATGCTTCCTTGCATGCATGAGTGTGTGTTACGTAGTCAGAGCCATAATACTACAGGAAAGTTTAAGAAACCAACATGTAAATAAATGCTAATTAGTATAGTGTGAACTAAGAGTCTAAGTATATAGGTAAAAAATTATTAAGAGGCCCTGGGATTAAGATAAATCAGGGCCTTGAACTCAACTCCACTGAGTTCACTTCCATCATTAATTACTGGCTTAATATACTAGAGGAGCTAATGCAACTTCAACCATCTCCTGTTAGTAGCAGGTCAGTGAGGGGATTTGAGAAAGACTAATCTAGCTGTTCAGATGTCACATAGCTCCTAAGGTACTAGATCCACTTACATTCTGCCCACAACTGTTGGCAGATGACAGATCAATAGGTAAACATCGACTCTATGTGTACCAGACATACTGCAGAGAAGCCAGCTGAGCACACTAGGACAAAAGAGAAGCAGCGAGTAAGAGGGCAGAGCCAAAAAACAAGGTTAGATTCAGAAACCTCTGCATGAACCAAACAGCTCTCTCCCCTCTGAAGGGATAAAGGCTAGGGACTTCAGAATAAACCCAGAGAAGACTCCTAGACCTCAGAGGGAAAAGAAGGCTAGCTGAGAATGTCACAGAACACCTGCCCTCTTATGTGAGCAACCTCAGGGCAGGGAGGCAAGACCCCTCTCAGAACAAGTGAGTACCTGGTCTGCAGACCCTCAAGGGCCTTTGAAGTGGGAAGAGGTGTCGATGATCACTTGACCAAGCAGAAGCCTAGAGTGCAACACCCCTTCACTCTGTGGAGTGAGGACCTGAAATTAGCAGAACTCCTACAGCTCCTGCTTTTCCTTGATGGTGGACTCTTCTGGCTCTGAGATCCAAATCTGGAAGGTTTCAGGGGAAGGAAACATTAACTTCCTCTCATTTAGATTAATCATCTTGCAAGATCACATGTCCAAACACCTTGGATTACTTTTCCACCCAGAAAAAGATCCAGGGGGAGTCTGTGTGATCTCTCTTAAATGTCTGCTACACTCCCACATCCGTCCTCTTGCTTTTGCTCCATACTTGATATATCTAGTGAAAAATTAAAATTAGACAGTAGGTTCAGGACTGAAGGTTGTTCAGCTCCCCTCCATAGGAATGCAGTTGGAGATCTTGACATTTTCAGGGTCAGGAACAGTAGATGGTGAAATTCTTCAAATCCCAGAACAGGGGCTGGAATCCAGTCACCAGGCACTGTCAGAAACACCAGGGCTCAGGCATGATGAAAGAAAATAACCTGTACCCAACTGCCAGTTCATAATCAGGCTTCTGATTACCTCAAAGAAGCATGGGCCAGCTGGTTGCCTTCTATGAGGATGGGCTGGAATGTTGGTTCAGGCCTCCTCAAGGCTCGTCAAAGAGTAAGAGGAAACTTGACAGCAGGGTCAAGAAGAACAGAAGTGCGTTCAGTGTGTTCAATCCTACCTTACCATGCTCCAGTTCATTTCTCAGGAAGTCTCTGGGCAGATGTAAATTTTAAATCCCAGAGGTAGGCACAGCAGGACAAAGATGCATGGAGTTCTGGCAGACTTGCTGAGTTGTGAGCCACAGGACCGGCATCTGAATCACTGACTGGCAAGTAAGGTATGGACCCCTCAGAGCCTTGTGGTGTGGGCGGATGTGAACGGCAAGAAGCCTCTGAGACTCCACAATCCCTGAGGTTGTTTCTCCCACTTTTCTACCACATTTTTACCTTCCTTAAAGTACTGCCTCTCGGTAAAGCCATGAGCTTCTTTCTCAAGTTTTGAATCACCATAGGTTGTTTTGCAGCAAGTGGATGAAGGGAGGAGGAGAAAAAGCTGTTACCAGCTCGAGTACATTTTGCTCTGTTAATCAGCATTTTAAAAAATTATCTTTTCCATTTCTTAAAGAAGTTGGCAGAGGCTCCCAACTGTTTTGAGAAAATGTAACCATCAGACCATCTGGGGCTGACATTTTCAACATGGCAGTCAGGAGAGCTCATCTTAAGAGCTCCATAGATGATCAGGGGAGCATGCTGCCTCTGCAGGGTCCTCCTCAGGAAGGGTAGGAGCATATAGAAGCCACTTACAGACAGTGGCATATGAACGGAGCCCTCCGACTTCCCAGCTTTCCTCGGGCCCCTTCCCCTGTTTCTCCCCTCCCAGACATGCATGCTGTCAGAGATTTTACCTTGTAACATTAGTAATGGATGTTGACTCTGAGAATATCAAAAGACCCTTCAAGTTTGAAGATTCACTTTTGTTAAATAAAACCTAGGACCACGAGAGATTAAGATAAAAGCACATATGTATGTTTACATGTGAAGCAAGAGTGATTGTTTAGCTAACAAGATTGGGGAATTAGGATTTCTTAATAACTAGGTCAGCCAAGGGCAGTTGAGGGAATTACAAAGAACAGCTTAGACGCACAGGCCTGTCCCTCCAGGCCTCCTAAACACTTGCAGAGCCAAAGTCCACCTAATAGTTATTACTGCTGCTGAAGTCAGATGTCCCAGTGCTCCAGACCTCATCCTTATTAACCACAACGCAGCCCACACGGATGCCAGCTGGCCCATGCCAAGACACAGATGACTGACTACCTCCCTTAATTACTTTCCAGGCAAACCACTGCACCTGAGTCATTTAGGCTCAACCCCATACTTCACACTGAGTTACACATTCTTCAACCAGCCATATTTTTCAAACAGCAAGGACTTCCCTTATGTTTATCTTTGTCACTAGCATTCACCTGTCCCATTGAAAATTAATACAACTGGGAAAGAACAAGATGACCCCCAGAAAATGTGTGTATGTGTGACTGCCCCTCATTCACTCTTCCCACCTCAGTTCTTGTTCATAAGCCACTGGTTGCAAAGATATGAGAAAAGACCAAATAAATCATATTAAACTGGAGCAGATATATCATATATACATGTTTCCATGCTGAGATAATAGAGACTTAACTCTAAGGTAACAACAGCTGTTTATAATTAGGAGACTCTATTCATACTTATTAGGTGCCTGTCCTGGTCCCCACCTCTAAGAATTCACTGTCTACAGAGTGCCTGATTGGCTCAGTCAGTTAAGTGTCAGACTCTTGATCTCAGCTCAGGTCTTGATCTCAGGGTCGTGAGTTCAAACTCTGTGCTGGGCTCTAAGCTGGGCATGGACCCTACTTAAAAATAAAAATAATAATAATAAGAATTCATCACCTAGGCAGGTCGACTCCAAGATAGTCCATGTATTGGTTCGATGAAACTGTGATACAAGCATGCACAGTGAACACCAGATGACTTCCTGGAGTAGGTGACACACCAGCTGGCTTTTAAAGGAGTAGGAGCTGCTTAGGCTAAGAAATAAAGGAGGAGAAATCCAAACAAAGAAAAGATCATTTGGGTGTCTTAGAGGTTCTAAATAGCGTAAACGTCAAGTACTTCTGAAGACATAAAGGAATAAGTGTGTGGAGGCAGGAAGGGACAGGAAGGCAGGGAGGGCGAGGGGCCAGCAGGACAAGTTTGGGAGGGGCCTCCTGCCCTAACAGTTAAGGCCTCGAATCTTGTCTCCGAAGGTATTTGAATATTAAGCAACAGCAAGTCATTGAGACCTTTCCACACCAGAGTCCTAACACTGGTTTGTATTAAAAAGGGCACACGAGCAACCTGGAGGAGGTGGAACGCCAGCTGGGCAGGGAACCCAGGCATGAAGTTGTGTGGTGAGGCTACAGGGCAAGTTAGTGTGACAAACCCACAGACCAGGATTTAATCCTCCATGTCCCTTTCTTTGTCAACCCTCGTTGTCTATCCCTAAAGAATTGCCTTTTCCAGAAAGTCATGTAAATGAAATGATACAGTCACAGGCTTTTTGAGTCTGACTTTTCACGTAGCTTAATGCATTTGTGATTCATCCACGCTGTTGTGTGTATCAATAGCTCTTTCCTTTTTATTGTTGAGTAGGACTCCGTTGTATGGGTATAACACAGTTTATTCATTCCCTGGCTGAAGGACACTTGGGTTGTTTCCAATATTTTGAAGATTGTAAGTGAAGAAACTATAAATATTCACATACAGTTTTTATGTGAACATATCTTTCTTTCTAACGTGGGCAAATACCTAGGAGTGGGATTGCCAGGTTGCATGGTAAATGTACATTTCATTTTATAAAAAACTGCCAAGCTTTTTTCCAAAGTGACTGTACTATTTTCCATTCCTACCAACAATGTGTGACAGTTCCAGTTGCTCTGCATCCTTGCCAAACTTGGAATTAACAGCTTGTTGTTGTTGTTTTTAGGCAAAGTAATAAGAACATACTTGTATCTCATTGTGGTTTTACTTTGCATTTTCCTAATGACTGATGATGTTGGGTCGAGTAGTGACTATTTTTTGACTGCAAACATTGGTCTGGCACACAATGGGTGTTCAGTAAATATCTGTTGCATTAATACATCAATGTCACCATTAACATCCTCTTTATCATCCTCATTTCTGCAAAAAGATACAAGAAATAGAACCGAAGCAGTAACAATTGTAGAGAAGAAATATTAAAGACATAGAAGTAACAGGTCTTCATGATTAAATGTGGGGTGAATGAGAATGGGTCTAACACACTTCTGTGGTCAGTGTAACGCAGGTCTGTGAGATAGGAAATACAGGAAGAAGAGCAAGGTTGGGAGACAGATGTGCATTCTTATTGTGGACATGGTGAACTTGAGGTAATCATGGGGACATCGAGTGTATGTGTCTGGAGGCCTCCAGAGGGTTTTGTCTTCTTCACCATTGTGCTCCCAGTGCCTACAACAGACACGGACATGGAGAGAGAAATGTAAATTGGGGAATTAATAGCATATCTTCTTTGGTATGTATCTTTTCCCAGTGCTCATGACATCCCTGTCACATAGCTGTATGTGCCTTTCAGAAGATTGACTTTCCCAAATTCACAGTGTTATCTAGTAATTTGATTTTCCGGGACTTGAACTCATACTTGCTAAGGGCTATTTTTTAGCATTTACTACAAATTAAGAAAAAAATGACAATTAGACCCAGACACCTGTGCTGGGCACATGACACTTCTGTGGCTGATGGGGTGCTGAGCCAGGCGGAGGACAGGCTGGATTTCAACTCCTTACCACACCTCCCACTCTCCCCAACGAAGGCCCTTGTGCAGAACACAACCACGCCTGAGGACCTCGCCTCTCATACCAGTCCCAGTGCCTCTTCAGCTACATTATGATGCTAATTCCACTGGTCAAAAAAAAAAAGAGCATGCTTCTATAGAACCAAGCCTCACTTACATGGTAATGCAGGTTATAATTTATACAGAAGGAAACTTCAACTTATAAAGATCCCCAGCTACAAATACATCCACTTTAAGTTATGTTTGACTTACTTCTTTTTTTTTTTTTTTTTTTTTTTTTTTTTTTTTTTTTTTTTTTTTTTTTTTTTTTTTTTTTTTTTTATTTATTTTTTTTTTTTTTATTTCCAGCATAACAGTATTCATTATTTTTGCACCACACCCCGTGCTCCATGCAATCCGTGCCCTCTATAATACCCACCACCTGGTACCCCAACCTCCCACCCACCGTCCCTTCAAAACCCTCAGATTGTTTTTCAGAGTCCATAGTCTCTCATGGTTCACCTCCCCTTCCAATTTCCCCCAACTCCCTTCTCCACTCTAAGTCCCCATGTCCTCCATGCTATTTGTTATGCTCCACAAATAAGTGAAACCATATGATAATTGACTCTCTCTGCTTGACTTATTTCACTCAGCATAATCTCTTCCAGTCCCGTCCATGTTGCTACAAAAGTTGGGTATTCATCCTTTCTGATGGAGGCATAATACTCTATCCCCAGGGGTACAGGTCTGTGAATCACCAGGTTTACACACTTCATAGCACTCACCAAAGCACATACCCTCCCCAATGTCCATAATCCCACCCCCTTCTCCCAAACCCCCTCCCCCCAGCAACCCTCAGTTTGTTTTGTGAGATTAAAAGTCACTTATGGTTTGTCTCCCTCCCAATCCCATCTTGTTTCCTTTATTCTTCTCCTACCCACTTAAGCCCCCATGTTGCATCACCACTTCCTCATATCAAGGAGATCATATGATAGTTGTCTTTCTCTGCTTGACTTATTTCGCTAAGCATGATACGCTCTAGTTCCATCCATGTTGTCGCAAATGGCAAGATTTCATTTCTTTTGATGGCTGCATAGTATTCCATTGTGTATATATACCACATCTTCTTGATCCATTCATCTGTTGATGGACATCTAGGTTCTTTCCATAGTTTGGCTATTGTGGACATTGCTGCTATAAACATTCGGGTGCACGTGCCCCTTTGGATCACTATGTTTGTATCCTTAGGGTAAATACCCAATAGTGCAATTGCTGGGTCATAGGGCAGTTCTATTTTCAACATTTTGAGGAACCTCCATGCTGTTTTCCAGAGTGGCTGCACCAGCTTGCATTCCCACCAACAGTGTAGGAGGGTTCCCCTTTCTCCGCATCCTCGCCAGCATCTGTCATTTCCTGACTTGTTGATTTTAGCCATTCTGACTGGTGTGAGGTGATATCTCATTGTGGTTTTGATTTGTATTTCCCTGATGCCGAGTGATATGGAGCACTTTTTCATGTGTCTGTTGGCCATCTGGATGTCTTCTTTGCAGAAATGTCTGTTCATGTCCTCTGCCCATTTCTTGATTGGATTATTTGTTCTTTGGGTGTTGAGTTTGCTAAGTTCTTTATAGATTCTGGACACTAGTCCTTTATCTGATATGTCATTTGCAAATATCTTCTCCCATTCTGTCAGTTGTCTTTTGATTTTGTTAACCGTTTCCTTTGCTGTGCAAAAGCTTTTGATCTTGATGAAATCCCAATAGTTCATTTTTGCCCTTGCTTCCCTTGCCTTTTGCGTTGTTCCTAGGAAGATGTTGCTGCGGTTGAGGTCAAAGAGGTTGCTGCCTGTGTTCTCCTCAAGGATTTTGATGGATTCCTTTCGCACATTGAGGTCCTTCATCCATTTTGAGTCTATTTTTGTGTGTGGTGTAAGGAAATGGTCCAATTTCATTTTTCTGCATGTGGCTGTCCAATTTTCCCAGCACCATTTATTGAAGAGGCTGTCTTTTTGCCATTGGACATTCTTTCCTGCTTTGTCGAAGATTAGTTGACCATAGAGTTGAGGGTCTATTTCTGGGCTCTCTATTCTGTTCCATTGATCTATGTGTCTGTTTTTGTGCCAGTACCATGCTGTCTTGATGACGACAGCTTTGTAATAGAGCTTGAAGTCCGGAATTGTGATGCCACCAACGTTGGCTTTCTTTTTCAATATCCCTTTGGCTATTCGAGGTCTTTTCTGGTTCCATATAAATTTTAGCATTATTTGTTCCATTTCTTTGAAAAAGATGGATGGTACTTTGATAGGAATTGCATTAAATGTGTAGATTGCTTTAGGTAGCATAGACATTTTCACAATATTTATTCTTCCAATCCAGGAGCATGGAACATTTTTCCATTTCGTTGTGTCTTCCTCAATTTCTTTCATGAGTACTTTATAGTTTTCTGAGTATAGATTCTGTGCCTCTTTGGTTAGGTTTATTCCTAGGTATCTTATGGTTTTGGGTGCAATTGTAAATGGGATGGACTCCTTAATTTCTCTTTCTTCTGTCTTGCTGTTGGTGTAGAGAAATGCAACTGATTTCTGTGCATTGATTTTATATCCTGACACTTTACTGAATTCCTGTATAAGTTCTAGCAGTTTTGGAGTGGAGTCTTTTGGGTTTTCCACATATAGTATCATATCATCTGCGAAGAGTGATAATTTGACTTCTTCTTTGCCGATTTGGATGCCTTTAATTTCCTTTTGTTGTCTGATTGCTGAGGCTAGGACCTCTAGTACTATGTTGAATAGCAGTGGTGATAATGGACATCCCTGCCGTGTTCCTGACCTTAGCGGAAAAGCTTTCAGTTTTTCTCCATTGAGAATGATATTTGCGGTGGGTTTTTCATAGATGGCTTTGATGATATTGAGGTATGTGCCCTCTATCCCTACACTTTGAAGAGTTTTGATCAGGAAGGGATGCTGTACTTTGTCAAATGCTTTTTCAGCATCTATTGAGAGTATCATATGGTTCTTGTTCTTTCTTTTATTGATGTGTTGTATCACATTGACTGATTTGCGGATGTTGAACCAACCTTGCAGCCCTGGAATAAATCCCACTTGGTCGTGGTGAATAATCTTTTTAATGTACTGTTGAATCCTATTGGCTAGTATTTTGTTGAGTATTTTCGCATCTGTGTTCATCAAGGATATCGGTCTATAGCTCTCTTTTTTGGTGGGATCCTTGTCTGGTTTTGGGATCAAGGTGATGCTGGCCTCATAAAATGAGTTTGGAAGTTTTCCTTCCATTTCTATTTTTTGGAACAGTTTCAGGAGAATAGGAATTAGTTCTTCTTTAAATGTTTGGTAGAATTCCCCCGGGAAGCCGTCTGGCCCTGGGCTTTTGTTTGTTTGGAGATTTTTAATGACTGTTTCAATCTCCTTACTGGTTATGGGTCTGTTCAGGCTTTCTATTTCTTCCTGGTTCAGTTGTGGTAGTTTATATGTTTCTAGGAATGCATCCATTTCTTCCAGATTGTCAAATTTATTGGCGTAGAGTTGCTCATAGTATGTTCTTATAATAGTTTGTATTTCTTTGGTGTTAGTTGTGATCTCTCCTCTTTCATTCATGATTTTATTTATTTGGGTCCTTTCTCTTTTCTTTTTGATAAGTCGGGCCAGGGGTTTATCAATTTTATTAATTCTTTCAAAGAACCAGCTCCTAGTTTCGTTGATTTGTTCTATTGTTTTTTTGGTTTCTATTTCATTGATTTCTGCTCTGATCTTTATGATTTCTCTTCTCCTGCTGGGCTTAGGGTTTCTTTCTTGTTCTTTTTCTAGCTCCTTTAAGTGTAGGGTTAGGTTGTGTACCTGAGACCTTTCTTGTTTCTTGAGAAAGGCTTGTACCGCTATATATTTTCCTCTCAGGACTGCCTTTGTTGTGTCCCACAGATTTTGAACCGTTGTATTTTCATTATCATTTGTTTCCATGATTTTTTTCAATTCTTCTTTAATTTCCCGGTTGACCCATTCATTCTTTAGAAGGATGCTGTTTAGTCTCCATGCATTTGGGTTCTTTCCAAACTTCCTTTTGTGGTTGAGTTCTAGCTTTAGAGCATTGTGGTCTGAAAATATGCAGGGAATGATCCCAATCTTTTGATACCGGTTGAGTCCTGATTTAGGACCGAGGATGTGATCTATTCTGGAGAATGTTCCATGTGCACTAGAGAAGAATGTGTATTCTGTTGCTTTGGGATGAAATATTCTGAATATATCTGTGATGTCCATCTGGTCCAGTGTGTCGTTTAAGGCCTTTATTTCCTTGCTGATCTTTTGCTTGGATGATCTGTCCATTTCAGTGAGGGGAGTGTTAAAGTCCCCTACTATTATTGTATTATTGTTGATGTGTTTCTTTGATTTTGTTATTAATTGGTTTATATAGTTGGCTGCTCCCACGTTGGGGGCATAGATATTTAAAATTGTTAGATCTTCTTGTTGGACAGACCCTTTGAGTATGATATAGTGTCCATCCTCATCTCTTATTATAGTCTTTGGCTTAAAATCTAATTGATCTGATATAAGGATTGCCACTCCTGCTTTCTTCTGATGTCCATTAGCATGGTAAATTCTTTTCCACCCCCTCACTTTAAATCTGGAGGTGTCTTCGGGCTTAAAATGAGTTTCTTGGAGGCAACATATAGATGGGTTTTGTTTTTTTATCCATTCTGATACCCTGTGTCTTTTGACAGGGGCATTTAGCCCATTAACATTCAGGGTAACTATTGAGAGATATGAATTTAGTGCCATTGTATTGCCTGTAAGGTGACTGTTACTGTATATGGTCTCTGTTCCTTTCTGATCTACCACTTGTAGGCTCTCTCTTTGCTTAGAGGACCCCTTTCAATATTTCCTGTAGAGCTGGTTTGGTATTTGCAAATTCTTTCAGTTTTTGTTTGTCCTGGAAGCTTTTAATCTCTCCTTCTATTTTCAATGATAGCCTAGCTGGATATAGTATTCTTGGCTGCATGTTTTTCTCGTTTAGTGCCCTGAAAATATCATGCCAGCTCTTTCTGGCCTCCCAGGTCTCTGTGGATAAGTCAGCTGCCAATCTAATATTTTTACCATTGTATGTTACGGACTTCTTTTCCCGGGCTGCTTTCAGGATTTTCTCTTTGTCACTGAGACTTGTAAATTTTACTATTAGGTGACGGGGTGTGGGCCTATTCCTATTGATTTTGAGGGGCGTTCTCTGAACCTCCTGAATTTTGATGCTCGTTCCCTTTGCCATATTGGGGAAATTCTCCCCAATAATTCTCTCCAGTATACCTTCTGCTCCCCTCTCTCTTTCTTCTTCTTCTGGAATCCCAATTATTCTAATGTTGTTTCGTCTTATGGTGTCACTTATCTCTCGAATTCTCCCCTCGTGGTCCAGTAGCTGTTTGTCCCTCTTTTGCTCAGCTTCTTTATTCTCTGTCATTTGGTCTTCTATATCACTAATTCTTTCTTCTGCCTCATTTATCCTAGCAGTGAGAGCCTCCATTTTTGATTGCACTTCATTAATAGCTTTTTTTATTTCAACTTGGTTAGATTTTAGTTCTTTTATTTCTCCAGAAAGGGCTTTTATATCTCTCGAGAGGGTTTCTCTAATATCTTCCATGCCTTTTTCGAGCCCGGCTAGAACCTTGAGAATTGTCATTCTGAACTCTAGATCTGACATATTACCAATGTCTGTATTGATTAGGTCCCTAGCCTTCGGTACTGCCTCTTGTTCTTTTTTTTGTGTTGAATTTTTCCGTCTTGTCATTTTGTCCAGATAAGAGTATATGAAGGGGCAAGTAAAATACTAAAAGGGTGGCAACAACCCCAGGAAAAAATGCTTTAACCAAATTAGAAAAGATCCAAAATCGTGAGGGGGGAGAAAGGGGATAAAAAGAGGTTCAAAAAGGAAGAAAGAAAAAAAAAAAAAAAAAAGGAAAAAGAAAAGAAAAGAATTAAAAAAAAAAGGAAAACACCTAAGAAAAATGTAAAAGAGAAAAAATATATATATTAGATAAACTAGTAAAAAATCGTTAAAAAAGAAAAAGGTAACAGTTAAAAAAAAAAAAAATTTTACCCGAAGACGAGAAAAAAAAAAAAAAAATGAAAAAGAAAAAAATTAAATTAACTGCAAGACTAAAAAAAAATCACAGGGAAAAAGCCATGAGTTCCGTGCTTGGCTTTCTCCTCCTCCGAATTCTGCTGCTCTCCTTGGTATTGAAACCGCACTCCTTGGTAGGTGAACTTGGTCTCGGCTGGATTTCTTGTTGATCTTCTGGGGGAGGGGCCTGTTGTAGTGATTCTCAAGTGTCTTTGCCCCAGGCGGAATTACACCGCCCTTACCCGGGGCCGGGGTGAGTAATCCGCTCGGGTTTGCTTTCAGGAGCTTTTGTTCCCTGAGCGCTTTCCGTAGAGTTCCGGAGGACGGGAATACAAATGGCGGCCTCCTGGTCTCTGGCCCGGAGGAGCCGAGAGCCCAGGGCCGCACTCCTCAGTGCGCCCTCAGAGAACAGCGCCCAGTTACTCCCGTCTGCCTGACCTCCGGCCGCGCTCCGAGCTCTCCGAGCCTGCGACCAGTTCAAGGTAACACCGAGCTGTGAGCTTACTGTCGGCTCTGTCTCTGTAGCCGGCTTTCCCGTTCCAATACCCGCAAGGTCTGCGACACTCAGACACCCCTGCTCCTTTTGTGACCCTGCGGGACCTGAGGCCACGCTGAACCCGCGTGGGCTTCGCCCCGGTTTAGCCTCTGGAGCGATGTCCCTCAGCGGAACAGACTTTTAAAAGTCCTGATTTTGTGCACTGTTGCTCCGCCGCTTGCCGGGAGCCGGCCCCTCCCCCCGGGGTCTATCTTCCCGTCGCTTTGGATTCACTTCTCCGCCGGTCCTACCTTTCAGAAAGTGGTTGTTTTTCTGTTTCCAGAATTGCTGTTCTTCTTCTCTTCGATCTGCCGATGGATTTTCAGGTGTTTGCAATCTTTAGATAAGCTATCTAGCTGATCTCCGGCTAGCTGAAGCAGTCTCAGCCTGCTACTTCTCCGCCATCTTGACTCCTCCCCCCTGTTTGACTTACTTCTGAGGTGTTTTATGATTATTATCAATTTCATACTGCCTTCCTAGTGCAAAAATAATAAGCATATTGAATAGGGTACTAAAAAGAGGCAAGTGGGTACAATGAAATGAAATTTAGATTTAAACTGATGGATAGGTACTTATTGCTTATAAATACCACATTGGATTTACATACTAAAGTATCTGTAAATAGGGGAGCTTTTGCACATGCATACGTAAACTAATAGGATTATAGCATATCTCTAACAGATCTGTATGTAAACTTGAACAGGGCAAAAAGCCTTGTCAGACTTTGACATGCTTACCCACTTTTTCTTCTGGTTCTCTTACTTTAGGGGAAGAGATAGTTAGCAAACTATCTGGGGCAACACAAATTTGGGGCTAGATGAAGACAAGGTCAAGTACAGTTGTGCCTTCATGAGAAGTCCTAACTTGTCACACCACAGTACCCTGGCTGGAGAGGGTGGGTCAAACACACAAACTTCCAAATGCTGAGAAATTCATAAGAGAACCTGCCTTGGTTTTGAGATGCCAACAGTTCCTGAATTAAAACTCACATTTCTGGAGTAAAGGAAGAGATGACAGTAAAATAGTAATAGCTAACATACAGAACTTATTTTTATGCCATGTACAGTCCTAAAAGCTTTATATGTATTAGCTTGCTTAATCTCCACAACAACACTATGAGGTCTATATTATTAGTTAGACTGCACAGAGCTAGTAAGTGGTAAAATCTGTATTCAAACCAGTCTGTGCCAGAGTCCATGCAAGCAGCCCCTGCACCATTCTACCTCTCGAGAGGAGGCATTTGTGTCCACATATGTACATTTGTTCACATATACCTTGAGAGGTTTGTATAAATTCACACATGAGGAAGCTAGAAAGATCTATGAATAAATCTTGCCCCCTCACTGTGCCTTGAAGAAAGGGAAAAAGTCTCCATTTCATCTGCCGCGTGGAAGAGAACCTTGTGATCTTGGATATCAAAGTTGGCCCTTACACAAGGCAGAACACTTCAAGGAATAAAATGAAGGCCATCCTCTAGTCAGACAGAACAGACACAAGTGCAAATTCCAGTGGCCTCAGTGACAAAGAGAAAATTAACTCACCCACTGCCAGCTTGCAGGTCCTTGACCAGGGAGCCTCTGTAGTGGGGTGGAGAAGCACATTCTTGAGTGCCTGACTTTGACACACTCTAGCGTGAACTTGGGCTCTTTCTGGAGTCAAGGACTGGCCCTTTTACTCAGCCCTTCCCTCCCTCTCTCTTTCATCAGAATGTACCACTGTTGTCATCTCTGTGATTCAAGGAGGGATGTCCTGGTCTTTTTTTAATTCAACCTAGCAGATGAAACTCATTCTTGGGATACAGAAAAATAAGACTCACCAGCAAGATGCCCTTTCTGGGCAAACACAGAGTGTGGATGGTCAGAAGATCAACAGCCTTTCCTTAAACACTCTGTGCTGAGTGAATGGTACAGTCCACTTGGCTATTTCCTCTTCTTGTCCAGCACTCCTCAACAAGTATTTGATATGCAGTCCAGGAGCTTCAGTACCTCAAGTTACAGGCTTTGAGTTCTTCAGAGTCTAAACTTAGTAGATTACCCGGAGATTAGAGGACAGGATCCAGGCCTCCAAAATGACCCTTCTTTTCACCCTCATGTACACCTTTACACCCAGATGGTGCTCATCTGGGCCTGAGGGCCAGGAGTTCCTCCACCTGCTCCCTCCTGGGTCATTATCTTGCCAACAATGCTGTGCTATGTTGAGAAGCTTCTCAGCATGAAGAGCTGTACAGTCCAAGGGTTTGAGGGGATGAAAATCATGGGGTCTGTGTCTGGTGAGAGCTCTCCTCCCACTGTGCAGCATGAGAAATTAACCCTTTCTCCAAAGATCCTTCCTATCAGACTGTGCGTCCAATTAAAACACTATGCAAGCCAGTTTGCTGTTAGGACACACTCAAAAATCTCAACAGCCCTCCCTCAAGTGGCAAATGGTATAATTCCCATTTCTGTCAAAGTGAGACAAGTGGCCTGGGCAGTGAGTCTCCCACCCAGTCACTGTCCTCTAACAATTCACCAAGCATGGGGAAAGGGGGTACAAAGAGAGAGGATACCACCAGCATAAATATAGGTTTTCCTTGACAGGCAGATTAGCACAGTATTAACCAAATTGACCAATCCAGTCATCTGCTTCCAGAGAGAATCCTGTATCACAAAAGTTACAAAATATTTAAGGGATCTGCTTGATTCCTAAAAATTTCCAAGAATGGAGAGCCCTTGGCCATTATGTTGGTGGTGTCTCAAAGGGTATTCTGACACTCTTTCCAGTTCAGTAGAAATTGTAGCCACCCAGGTGTTTTGCTTTCTAATATTTTCAGAACTTGATTGCTTTTGGAGCCCACTCCATCCTAGCATATAGAAGGGAAGAGAAGCAACCTGACCTGAGGGTTAGCAATTTAGGGAAATGATAGCTTGATTGTGTCCAGGATAGTTTTTTGGGTTTGGTTTGGTTTTGTTTTACTTTTCAGCTGCCCCGCTTTGTGGGACAGTTTATGGTATGTCAACTCATTGAATGCTGCCATAAAGAAACCCATGAAATGCTGACACCCCAATAAAGCCCTTACGACAACTCATATTGAAGCTCCTTTATTTCTTCTGGATGGCACAGCAAACAACCAACCCCTCAGAAAGTCAAGCCTTGCATTACTTTGCTTTAGCAGAAGGCCAGAGCCTGCTAAACAATGAAAATTCAGAGAGTTAGAGGTTGAAAGAGGCCAAGAAACTAAAACAAACTAACCAGAAGTATTTTTTTATGTGACTCTGCATATATATGTGTATATGTTGAAACAAGATCTTTCTGGGGGTTAAAAAGAAGCAGTAAGGTTGAGAAGTTTGTTCCCGTGCGCAGAGTGATGATTCCTGGTATTCTGGATCCTATTGAGAGTCCCAAAATTTCCCTCATCTCTTTTTCCTCTCCTGTAAAATGGATATAATTCTTCAAAAGGATCCAAGATCAGAATAATGTCAATCAAAAGTCTATCATTCTCAATTTAACACTCAGAAACGTGGACATTTGTATCACCTGCCTGTTCCTCTGAATTTCTTCTTGTCTAAGCTCATTTCCCCCCATGGAAAAGGAAGTTTAAAATACACCTCTCCTGTTGTGTGATCTAGCTTTTACTTAGGTCAGATGAAAAGATGCCTCTGCACTGTTTCCCTCCAAGGGTCCTTAACACTTCATGACTTGGCAGTAGCATCCTTCAATCCTTGTCTCTTGAAATGTTTTATGAGGATAAATAAGCCTGTTAACAGAGACAAATAGCAACAGAGGAAAAGATACACAAAGAAGTAGGAGGCTGAGATATGAAAGAAGATGGCAAGCCAGTGAGATAAGAATATGTAAAAGGTGACAGCCGGTGACAAAAATGACCAAGAAGGCTCTGATCTCAATATTGAATCAGAGAATTTCAGCCCCTGAAAATGATCAAGAAAGCTCATGGGATAAAGACACCAAAAGTTAGGATACTCGGGTTCTCTCGGCGCTGGAATACAAGATGACAGTATGAGGGGATGAATAAGGGCAGAAGCGTCAGACAAGCTCCAGTTTGAACCCAACCCCTACTGCTTGCCCACTGTATGCATAAGACCCTTTGCCACCCGTGCTCTATAATTTCAGAATTCCCATGATGGTATCACGATGTAGGAAATGATTGGCTCACAGCAGCTGAGGCCAATTCCCAGATTTATGTCTCTGCACTGAGTATGACTTATGGAATGACTTATGGAAGAGACTTCATAAAACCGTAGTGTTGAAAGACAGAAGACACAGGGAAGGTGGCAAATTCACCTGTATCACCATCCCTTTCTTAATTCTGCTTTTCCTACAGACTTTTTTCCATGTGCTGATTTTCACCTTTGGTTTTATGACATTGCAATGCTGACATGTCCTTTCTCTCTTTATCCCCTCCTCATAATCTTCCTCTTCTTTTATTTTGTACACTCTATGCTTTCGTGGTGGCCTGCCTCTGAAATGACCCTACCTAGTATTATTATCTTTATGTACTCCTGTCCCTTCCAAAAAGAATAGGGTGGACCTATCAAATAGGATATTGCAAGCATGATGGCATGTGATTTCTGAGGCTAGGTCATGAAAGCTGGGAGACTTTCACTTGTTCTCTCTCAGATCACATACCCTGGGGGGAATCCAGCTGACATGTGATGAGTACATTCATGAAGCAACACTATGGAGAGGTCCATATGGCAAGGAACTGAGCCTTCCTATGAACAGCTTATGTGAGTAAATCACCTTGGAAATGGATCTCTAGCCTTGATCAAGCCTTCAGGTGATGACTATGCTCTAGCCTACAGCTTAACTGCAATCTCATAAAGATGTTCCAAGCCAGATCAGGGAAATACAAATCAAAACCACAATGAGATATCACCTCACACCAGTCAGAATGGCTAAAATCAACAAGTCAGGAAATGACAGATGCTGCCGAGGATGTGGAGAAAGGGGAACCCTCCTACACTGTTGGTGGGAATGCAAGCTGGTGCAGCCACTCTGGAAAACAGCATGGAGGTTCCTCAAAATGTTGAAAATAGAACTGCCCTATGACCCAGCAATTGCACTACTGGGTATTTACCCTAAAGATACAAACGTAGTGATCCAAAGGGGCACGTGCACCTGAATGTTTATAGCAGCAATGTCCACAATAGCTAAACTATGGAAAGAACCTAGATGTCCATCAAGAGATGAATGGATCAAGAAGAGGTGGTATATATACACAATGGAATACTATGCAGCCATCAAAAGAAATGAAATCTTGCCATTTGCGACAACATAGATGGAACTAGAGCGTATCATGCTTAGCGAAATAAGTCAAGCAGAGAAAGACAACTATCATATGATCTCCCTGATATGAGGAAGTGGTGATGCAACATGGGGGCTTAAGTGGGTAGAAGAAGAATCAATGAAACAAGATGGAATTGGGAGGGAGACAAGCCATAAGTGACTCTTAATCTCACAAAACAAACTGAGGGTTGCTGTGGGGAGGGGGTTTGGGAGAAGGGGGTGGGATTATGGACATTGGGGAGGGTATGTGCTTTGGTGAGTGCTGTGAAGTGTGTAAACCTGGTGATTCACAGACCTGTACCCCTGGGGATAAAAATATATGTTTATAAAAAATAAAAAATTTAAAAAAAAAAAAGAAGATGTGGTATATATACACAATGGAATACTATGCAGCCATCAAAAGAAATTAAATCTTGGCATTTGCGACAACATGGATGGAACTAGAGAGTTTCATGCTCAGCGAAATAAGTCAAGCAGAGAAAGACAACTATCATATGATCTCCCTGATATGAGGAAGTGGTGATGCAACATGGGGGCTTAAGTGGGTAGAAGAAGAATCAATGAAACAAGATGGAATTAGGAGGGAGACAAACCATAAGTGACTCTTAATCTTACAAAACAAACTGAGGGTTGCTGGGGGGAGGGGGGTTGGGAGAAGGGGGAGGTGGGGTTATGGACATTGGGGAGGGTATGTGCTTTGGTGAGTGCTGTGAAGTGTGTAAACCTGGCGATTCACAGACCTGTACCCCTGGGGATAAAAATACATGTTTATAAAAAATAAAATAAATAAAATAAATAAATAAATAAACATTAAAAAAAAAAAAAAAAAAAAAAAAATGTTCCAAGCCAGAACCACCTAGCTAAGCCCCACACTTAGATTCCTGACTTGGAAAAATTGTGTGATAATAAGGGAACATAGTTTTAAGCCATTAAGTTTGGGGGGAATTTGTTACACTAATACAATCTCCCATCATATGTTTTGGCCTCTTGGTAAGAGGCCATTCCATATTGATTCATTATCCATATCACATTAGGATCCCCAAATCTGTACAGTTATCTCTGGTATAGATTTTTCATAACTTATACCATGACTTCCACTGACTGAACACTTTTTTTTCCCCATTCAAACTACATATTCCGCTGAGACCAAATTTCTTTCCTACAAAGATTCACTTCAGATGCCCTTACATTTGATTATTGTCATGCTCTACAGCTCTTTAGGAATTTTCATATGCAGTATATACTTCAATTTTAACATAATTTTGTAGAGTAGGAAGGGGAAAAAATATTAGTCCCATTTTATAGATGAGGAAATTTGAGACCCAATGTATTTAAATACTGATTTGCTCAAAAACACAACTATTTAGTGGTAGAACTAGAATTGGAAACCTGGTCTTTTTCCACGGCTCTTTCTCTTCAAGATAAGTAAATCAAATATGCAGTGATCTAGCTTTACGATTTGATATCTAGACAATTCAATGTGGACTCAGCCACTGCAGATTTTTGTAAATGTTGAGACTTCACATATACACTTATGTGAAAAATGAAATGCTACCAATTGTTCCAGTTATCCTCTGCCCTATAAGAAAGCATCACAAAATTCAATGTCTTAAAACAACAATGCGTTATTATATCTCTCTTTCCTCTGGGGGTTGATGAGCTGAGCTTGGTAGTTCTCATTCTGGATCCATTCGTTTTAGCATTACAGTCTTAGGTTTTGAGACCTGAGGCATCCCATGTGTGCTGCCTGGCCTGGGATGCCTGTAAGTGCTGACAGTGGGTTAACTATATCTCTTTCTCTAAATGTGGACTCCCCCTGCGGCTAGCTTTTGTTTCTTTTCAGAAAAAAAAAAATCTTAGTGGAATCAAACATCTTATAAGGCAATTGAATTCTTCTTTGCATTCTAAGAACAAGCCTTTTAAGAGGCTTGAGCAGAAGCTGCAAGTCTTCTTATGATCTAAGCTCAGAAGTCTCAGAATGTCACTTCCACTATATTCTGTTGGTTAAGCAAGTTTCTAAGTCCAGTAGGGAAAGGTAAAAACAGACCCCCACCTCAATGGGGGTAATGCATACAGGAAAGAAAGGAAAAGATGTGGCGTTCTTGGAGACATGGCATCACAGTCTACGCTCTGGCTCCAAAAATGTATGATCCTCCTTCATGCAAAATACACTCATTCTCTTCTAAGACCGACAAAGTTTGATTCCATTACAGAAACAACTCAAAATCCAGAATCATATCATCTAAGTTAGGTTCAGAGCAAATAAGCCTCCTTTGGAATAGCTCCTTGAGTATATTTTCTTTTGACTGAAAAATTATGCAATAAATAGTCCTCTGCCCACTCACCCACCCAAAACGTATAATGATGAGACAGGCATAGGAAAACTACAATGTACCCTACTGTTGTAAAAGAAGAGCAATAAATGATACCATAGCAGTCATTGTGCCAGAATTCTGAAATTCTACAGGGCACATGTTGCTAGTTCCTTGGTGAAGGACCAGTCTTACTTCCAGAAAATAATTCTTCATTCTTTCCTCTGGGTTTGTGTTTCCATCATCTGAATTTTCTTTTCTTTTCCATGAGAAATGGCCCTTTTTGACACTGAGCAGCCTCCTCATTTATTTCCTGCTTGAACAAGATTGGGGCTCTAAATGCTTTCTCTACACTGTATCTGTCCCTTTGAGTGCAAGCTGAGATAATTCCTTTAGAAAAATGTGCAGTCTTCCTTATATCAAATTACAATCCATTCACTGACACAAAGGCCATAGTCCTTTTCTCTTTCCAAGACATCCCCTTTTCCCTTTTTTCTTTTGGCCTCAGAATAGGAATACTGTGGAACAGTACTCCGAAGGTTCTTAGATGCTTTTTGTCAAGTTTAAAGTGGCTACTATGTATTTCCTTAACATATTCTCTTCTAGTGGAGGAAGTCTAAGAGGCAGAGACTTAATATTCTTAGAAGGCCTACTAAGCATTCCCTTAACTCTTTAGGAGGTCTCAACAAAGGTCTTCTAGCTTTGAAACTTTTACTCTGAAACCATAACTTACTCATAATGCCCTGGATTTTATCTTTTCCCTGGGGACATTTCTAGTGTGAAGGAGTTTTGCTGGGAGAGAATGAGAATGAGAAATAATTTTATTTTTGAAGCCATTAAGGCAGGATTCATTTACATTTCCTCTAAATTCTGCTTAAAACTAAATCGTTCCTTCTTTAGTTCATCTCTACTCTTATTTTACAATACGCAGCTAGAAGAAGCCATTTGGCACCTTTTACATTCTGCCTGCAAATCGTTCTGGCCAGATCCATAAGATTATTTGGTACTCTTTCTTTTTTCCACATTATTACAGGTGACAGTACCATCCAAATTTCCATCCTATATATAACAAGTTCTCCCTTTTTTCTAACCTCCAGCAACATTTTCTTTTCTGTCTTTCAAGCCCTCATCAACAGTCCCTTTGAGGTTTTTCCAGATTTCACTATCAGAATCTTTGTGGATATTCCAACTTCCACTCAATGCCCAGTTTGAAAGAAAATGCCACATGCTCTAAGTTTATTATATAGCAGCACTTCCCTTTGGGGTACCAAAATTTTATGATAGTTATCAACTTTTGTTTTAAAAACTATCCCAAAACTTATTTCACTTCAAGACTTGCTATAAAGCTATAGTAATTAAGACAGTGTGGTATTGGTGAAAGAATAGAAAAATCAGTCAGTGGAATAGAATAGATATCCCAGAATAGACCCATATAAATGTAGTCAGCTGACCTTTGACAAGGGAGCAAAGGCAACATGATGAAACAAAGTTAGTTTTTCAGCACATAGTGTGGAAAAACCGGCCACCCACAAGCAAAAAAAAAAAAAAAAAAAAGGAATCTAGACCTTATTTATACCTTATTCATTTATACCCTTCATAAAAATCACATTTAATACCCTTCACAAAAATCAACTCACAAACTAAGGGTTGCTAGGGCTGGGAGGCAGGGAAAGGGTGACTGGGTTACGGACATTGGGGAGGGTACGTGCTATGGTGAGTGCTGTGAAATGTGTAAGACTGATGATTCACAGACCTGTACCCCTGAAGCAAATAATACATTATATGTTAAAAAAAAAAAAAAAAAAGGATCAGGGGAACCTGGGTGGCTCAGTGGGTTAAGCCTCTGCCTTCAGCTCAGGTCATGATCTCAAGGTCCTGGGATCAAGCCCCGCATTGGCTCTCTGCTCAGCAGGGAACCTGCTTCCCCCTCTCTCTCTGCCTGCCTCTCTGCCTACTTGTGATCTCTCTCTCTGTGCAAATAAGTAAATAAAATCTTTTTAAAAATTTCTTTTTTAAAAAAGGATCACAGATCAAAATTTAAAACAAAAACCTATAAAATTCCTAGAAGGTAGCATAGGAGAAAACCTAGTTATAGCTTGGGTATAGGTATGATTTTTGATTATAACACCAAAGTTAATCCACAAAAGAAGTAGTCGATAAGTGGGACTTCACTAAAAATAAAATCTTCTCTTCTGTGAAAGACACTGTCAAGAGAATAAGAAGACAAGTCACAGACTGGGAGAAAATATTTACAAAAGCCACAGCAAAGAACTGTTACCAAAATACACAAAGAACATTTAAAACTCAACAATTAAAAAAGCAAACAACTCAATTTAAAAATGCACCAAAGACCTTAACCAACACCTCAGCAAAGAAAATATACAAATGGCAAATAAGCACTTGAAAAATGCTCCACATCACTTGTCATCAGAGAAATGGAATTTAAAACACAATGAGACACCGCAACACACCTATTAGAAAGGGCCAAAATCTGGAACATTGATAATACCATATGGTTTTGCGGGTGTGGAGCAACGGGAGTTCTCATTCATTCTTGGTGGGAATGCAAAATAGTACAGCCCCTTTGGAAGACAGTTTGGCAGTTTCTTACAAAATTAATCATACTCTTACCATAAGATGCAACACTTATGCTCCTTGGTATTTACCCAAAGAAGCTGAAAATGTAGGCCGACACAAAAACCTACATACCAATGTTTATAGCAGCTTTGGTTATAATTGCCAAGACTTGGAAATAACCAAGATGTCCTTCAGTAGGTGAATAGATAAATAAACTGTGGTACAATCAGACAATGGACTAGTATTCAGTGCTAAAACATAAATAAGCTATCAAACCATAAAGAGACATGAAGAAACCTTAAATGCCTATTACTAAGTAAAAGAAACCAATCTGAAAAAGGTAAATACTGTGTGATTCCAACTATATGACATTTTAGAAAAGGGAAAACTAGGTGGACAGTAAAAAAGATAAGTGGTTGCCAGTGGTTTAGGGAGGAGAAGGGATGAATAGGCAGAGCAAAAAGGATTTTTTTAGGACAGTGAAAATGATACCATAAAGACAAATGATGCTATTATATATTTATCCAAACATTTATCCATTATAAATTTGTCCAAACCTATATAGTGTACAATACCAAGAGTAAACATATTGCAAGTTATGGACTTTGGCTGATTATGGTGTGTCAGCGTAGTTTCATCAGTTGTAACAAAGGGACCACTCTAGTGGTAGATATTGATAATGAGGCAGGCTGTGATTGTTTGGAAGTAGGGGACATATAGGAAATCATTCTACCTTCCCCTCAATTTTGCTGTGAACCTCAAACTGCTCTAAAACTTAAAGCCAATGCAAAAAAAAAAAAAAAAAAGAAAAAATTTCCAAACTTTAGTGACTTAAAATAATAATATATTATTAACTCTCATGGTTCTGAGAGTTGGTAGATTCATCTTGATAGTTGTCACCTGGCTGTCAGATGACTGTGATCAGATAGCAGCTGAAACCCGAGCTATCTGAGAGTTTCTTCACTCTTGTACTTAGTGTAAACAACTAGGAGGGCTGGTTTCTTGGGCGTTTCTGTCCCTTCCTGCAGATTTTCCACGTGGCTATCCTGCACCTCCTCAGATCATAGCAGTCTCAGGGTAGCTGGGCTTCTTACACGGTGGTTGGCTTCTCCCAGAGTGATCTTTCTAAGAAGTCCACATAAATTACCATACCAGAGGTTCCAGCATTTCCTCAGTCCACAGCACTGACGGTGTCTCAGGATCATTTTTACAATGTCCCTTGGTCAGAATAAACCATACACAAAAAACAAAGGAAAAAAAAAACCATAATGGCCCATTTATTAAGTAGTTACATCAAACAAATTGATAAGCTTTTATTTCCTAATAATTTTTAGTAACTATTTTTTTAAAACCCATACATTGAAAAAACATACTTTTGTTTAATTCCTAAATAAGTACAATTACTCATGGTACACATACACCTCCTGGGCACTACACAACTTCTCAAACCTCAAATCAAATTAGACACACTGGATGCCATAACATGTGTTTCCTGTTCCACAATAACTTTTGTGCAATATTTGTTTTATTTTACCATAGGAATCACCAAAACCCAAGACTTGTATGGTATTAAATCATTAAAATAAGTGTGACACACTATTAACATTGTGAACTATGTTGAACTTGTGGTTTTTACAATGTCTGATAGATGCCCAATAGTTTTCCTCAAAATTACTTTTATTTCCTTAAAAATAAATCATGGTGTCCCTGTGAATTTGCTGTAGCACCCAAGGAGCCTCAGCCCAGTTTGGAAAACACTGTACCATGCCAATCAAATTCTGAAATTAAATGAGGAATTTAAGGAAATGTTTTTCATTGAGTCCCATCTTTAACTTCCTGTCCCTATCTATCCAATAGTTGGCCAGGCAGACACAGATTCAGCTCTTCTTTGGCCAACATCGTAAGACATGCAAGCAGAACTGAGATAAAGTTTGGGTTTCTCTTTCATTCACAGAGTCTCTAAAGCATGTTAAGGAAGTCACTATTTATTTGCACACCATTTAGAAATAGCATTAAGTTCTTACATCTCTGAATTTGTATATTCAGTTTACTCACACAATGCCTAAATTAGCAGTAGTTACGCAACACTTAATTTAACACTTAATTAATTAATTGTAGATATGGACATCTGTCTGGAAAATAGAGAGAAAATTCCTGTGGGAATTCTATCCATTTGCAATACTTTGCTTAGAAATCTCCTCAGCTAAATATAGCAGGTCATTAATTATAGTTTCTACTTTCCACAAAAATACTAGAAAACAATTTGGCCCAATGTCTTCACCACTTTACAGCAAAAATTACTTTTCCTCCAATTTCCAATGATGTGTTCCTCATTTCCATGTGAGACCACACAAAAACCATCTTTGATGTCCATGTTTCTACCAACAATCTCTTCAAGGCAATCTCAGCTTTTTAAACAAGTGCTTCAAAGGTTTTCTAGACTCTACTTATTAGCCAGTTTCAAAGTCACTTCCACATTTTTAGTAATTTGTTGTACCAGGACCCCACTTCTAGTTAGCAAAATCTGCCTTGCTCCACTAGGGTCGCCATAACAGAATACCACAGACTGGGTGGTTTGAACAACAGAAATTTATTTTCTCATAGTTCTGGAGGCCGGAAGTCCAATGTCAGAGTGCTGACAGGTTTCATTTCTCCTGAGGCTTTTCTACTTGGCCTGCACTTCTCTCTTCTTACTACGTCCTCACATGGCCTTTTTTCTGGGCCTGCACATCCCTGGTATCTTTTCTTCTCCTTATAAGGATACCAGTCCTGTAGGACTAGAGCCCCAACTTTAAGACGCCGTCTAAAATGTTACCTCTTTAAAGTCCCTATCTCCAAATACATACAGTCACATTGAGGGTCAGGGCTTCAACATATGAAGATTAGGGGGAAACAATTCATTCCATAACAGGAATGTATGGGGAAGAGTGTGCCCTGTGTAATTTCCTTAAGGGATTTTTCTTCTGAAGCATAGGTTCTTATATCTTTACATATTTGTTTCTGGTGATCCTCGATGCCCCAGAAGTTGCATGCAAAAATATCATGTATATGAACTTTTGTGGAGAGAGGATCTATATTTTCTGTTCCAAACTCTGTATCCACCATGGAAAGATTTTTAAAAGATGGCAAGTCCCATGCTCAGACATTCGTATTTAACTCCTGTTGGGAAACTGTCCGGCATGGATTTTTTTGTAACGTTCTCCATTCGATTCTAATGTGCAGCCAAGTTTGAGAATCACTAGTCTAAAGCTTTTTTATTTAAATTGCAACCTGAGAACCAGTAGCATCTGAATCACCTGGAAACTTACTGGAAACACTGAATCTATAGAATCTGCATTTTTGTAAATTGCATAAATAATTTGTCTTATATGCCCATTAATGTTTAAGGAGCGCTTTTTTATAGTTTTCCTCAGATTTTAACCACAAAATATTCAAAACCACTAAGAAAATTTTTTTTCAATCTGTGATTTTTAGGATAGCTTACATAGCAGTCCTTGTTCTTTTGTTTGCTATTGGATCTATTTTAAAGACGAGGTCATGTCAGGGTCAGTTGCAAACAAGTAATCCATGAAGTAACAGTACAGTAAAATACACCCTGGCTCAACCACAGATTACATATTATTATCTGCTATTCATCACTGCAAACATTATGCATAATTGCTCAATGACCAACTGTTGGTCTACACAGCATTTACCCTAAAGATACAAAGCGCTCTTAATAAAGAAAACAGTAGCTGGCTTGTGTTAATACTGAAACAAAATAAAAAGAGAAAAAGGTCTGAAGAGATAGAGGTTAGGGTAAGATGGGTGAAAGGGAGACATGGTATTTCAGTGTCTGAACATTAGAATCTCAATCTTAATACCTAAGACTTTGAACAAGTGATTCTTGACCTCTACCAAACCATCTCCCATCATTACTATGGTTATTTTGAATAAATAGGATGGAACTGGATTGGGAATGAGGAACAGAAAAAAGGAAAAATTCCTGTGAAGAAGGATAAATTAGCAGATAAATTTCTCTAGGTAACTTACTGGATGAATTTCACTGAAGGAATTGCTTTTTTTTTTTTTTTTTTTTTTTTTTTTTTAGGATTTTATTTGTTTATTTTGAAAGAGAAGTGCATGAGCAGGGGTAGGAGCAGAGGGAGAGGGAGAGAAAATCCCAAGAAGACACCCTGCTAGGCATGAAGACCCAGGTGGGGCTTGATCTCAGGACCCTGAGATAATGACCAGAGCTGAAATCAAGAGTCTGATGCTTAATACAGTGAGCCACCCAGGTACCTGTGGATGAATTATTCTTAATGATAACAAGAAAAATCATAATTAACTGCCTTCTTATAAATTAATTTCATAAATCAATCCATTCAGAAAATCACTACATTTTCAAGTCTATGTTTAAATTACTATAAAATTTTTGTATGACACTACAGATAGAGGAATTTTAGTTGAGCTTTATATATTTGCAGAAGCCAAGAAACATTTACTCTTCCAGGCCACCTAAGAATACAGTCACTCCTTCAGAGATTCCTCATTCATTTTTACTTCCTATGTGTCTACTACCATCCTCACTGCAACCCATGGACATTGGCCCTAGATGAGCTGTAGAGGGTCTCTGGAACTAGTTTGAATCTAATTCTGCCTTTCAGAGCTAATAATCAAGCAGCGATGCCAGGTGGACCAGAAGTGATAGTAAACAAATAAATTACCATCTTTTTTTTTTTTTAAAAATTACCATCTTTAACAGCTAAATGTTTAGACAGTACAAACCTGTGACTATCAAGAAGACTTTGTTTCACTATAAACCTTATAAAATATCTGCATTAGGATGTTCATCTCTGATCACTGATACAGCTGATAAACACTATTTTTAAAATCAAATATGTCATTTTAAAAGTCTATATAAAGGGGCACCTGGGTGGCTAAGTGGGTTAAAGCTTCTGCCTTCAGCTCAGGTCATGGTCCCAGGGTTCTGGGATGGAGCCTACATCGGGCTCTCTGCTCAGCAGGAAGCCTGCTTCCTCCTCTCTCTCTGCCTGCCTCTCTGCCTACTTGCGATCTCAGTCCATCAAATAAATAAGTAAAATCTTTAAAAAAAAAGTCATATAAAATACTTGAGATTATTCATTACCATCAATATTTGAAAATAATGTGTATTTTATCTAACTATTAATTGAGTGTTTAATACAAACCAATAATTATTTTAATCTTCTGTTTGTATGTTTCATTCTTTTATATTCTTTTACTTTCAGACTTTCTGTTCTTATGTTTGAAGCACATTCTTCATAGTAGCATATATTCAGTCTGACAATTTTAGTGTTTTACTTGGAACATTTAGTCTATTGACATTGAAAGTAATTACTAAAAGATGTAAATTACTATCTGGCAGATTACTGTTTATTTCTATTTGACCAATCTGTTTATGTTTTTATATTCTTATTTCCTGCTTTTATCTTTTAAATTAATATCTGATTATTTGTTTAATACAGTTTATTATTTCACAACCTCTCTTTAGTAGCTTATTAGTTTTACGTTTTTGCAAGTGATCCTAGAAATTACAATATACATCTTTAATTATATTCTAATAGGAATTATTAGCTCTGACACTTCCCTTCAATTCTAGAAACTTAGTATATTTAAAATCTAGTATGTGTTCTCCCAAATTTCATTTTTAATTGATATACACTTTAATCCTATATCTATTTTTAAATCCACAAGAGAAAACATTATTATTCCTTTGTCCAAGTAAGATTTATTTATGTTTACTCACATATTAACACTTTTTATTGTTGTTCTTTTTCTTATATTTGCCTACTTATGCCTAGGGCTATTTCTCTTTCATATGAAGAAATTTTTTTAGTGCACCTTTGCTGTTAACAAATTGTTTTAGATTTTGTTTATTACTGTCTTTATTTAAGCTTTGAAGAATAATTTTTACATACATCATTCTAGATGAATAGGGTTATTTGGAGTTTGTTTGTTATTTTGGCATATTAAAGATGTTCTGTTAATTTCTGACTTACATTTTCACATTGAAAAGTTAGCTGTTAGTCTTTTGCTGCTCTTTCAAGGTAAAATGTACTTGCCTTTGGTTTCAAGATTTTCATTTTTTTTTTTAATTTTATGTAGCTTTACTATAATGAGCCCAGGTTTCTTTATACAGGTATACCTCCTTTTATTGTATTTTGCTTTATCGTGCTTCACAGATACTGCATTGTTTTACAAATTGAACGTTTGTGGTAACCCTGCATTTAGCAATTCTATGGGCACCATTTTTCCAAAAGCATTTGCCTATTGTGTATCTCTGTGTTACATTTTGATGTCAAACATTTTCATTATTGTTATATTTCTTATGGTGATCTCTGATTGGTGATCTTTAAGGTTACTATTTTCATTGTGTTGGGATTCTATGAACTGCACCCATATAAGAGGGTAAACTTAATCAATAAATGTGTGTTCTGACTGTTCCACTAAGCAACCGTTGCCCCATCTCTCCCTTTTCTCTAGGCTCTCCATTCTTTGAAACAGGACAATATTGAAATTAAGCCCATTAATAACCTTACCATGGTCTCAAGTGTTCAAGTGAAAGGAAAAGTCATATGTCTCTCCCTTTTAATCAAAAGCTTAGTGAGGAGGGCATGTCAAAAGCTGAGATAGGCTGAAAGCTAGGCCTCTCACACCAAAGACTAGTCAAGTTGTGAATGCAAAGGGAAAGTTCCTGAAGGAAATTAAAAGTGCTATTCCAGTGAACACACAAACAGTAAGGAAGTGTAACAGCCTTGGGGTGCCTGGGTGGCTCAGTCAGTTAAGCATCTGCCATTGACTCAGATCATGATCTCAGTGTCCTGGGATCAAGCTCCACTTCACACTCCTTGCCCAGTGGTGAATCTGCTTCTCCTTCTCTCTCAGCCCCTCCCCCCAACTCATCCCCTGTTTTTCCCTCAAATAAATAAATAAAATATTTTTTTAAAAGTGTAACACCCTTATTGCTGATGTGGGGACAGTTATTGTGGTCTGGATAGAAGATCAAACCAGCAACAACATTCCAGGAAGCCAAAATCTACTCCAAAGCAAGGTCCTAATTCTCTTCAATTCTATGAATTCTAAGGCTGAGAGAAGTGAGGAAGCTGCAGAAGAAATCTGAAAATGGCAGAGGTTGGTTCATGAGTTGTAAGGAAAGAAGCCTTCTCCATAACATAAAAGTAGAAGGTGGAGCAGCAGGTGCTAATGTGAAAGCTGTAGCAAGTTATCTAAAGGCTCTAGCTAAGATCATTCATGCAGGGGGCTACACTAGAAAACAGATTTTCAGAATAGACAAGTAGTCTTCTGTTGGAAGAAGATGCCATCTAGGACTTTCACAATTAGGGAGTCAATGTCTGGCTTCAAAGAGTCAAAGGACTAACGTTGACACTCTATCAGCTCTTGGCTTTCGGCTGAAGCCAATTGTTGTTTACCATTTTCAAAATCCTAAAAGCCTTACCGATTATGCTAAATCTATTTTGCTGTGCTCTATGAAGGGAACTACAAAGCCTGAATGACAGCATGTCTCTTTACAATATGGTTTACTGAATATTTTAAACTCACTGTTGAGACTTACTGTTCAGAAAAAAAAAAAAATATATATATATATATACACACACACACACACACACACACACACACACACACACACATATTCTTTTTTGAGTATTCTTTTTGAATATTACTGCTCATTGGCAATGCACTTGGCAGCCCAAGAGTTCTGATGGAGATGTAAATAAGATGAATGTTATTTTCATCCCTATTAACAGAACATCCATTCTGCAGCCCATAAAACAAGAATTAATTTTTACTTTCAAGTCTTATTATTTAAGAAGAACTTTTCCTAAGCTTATGTTTGCCAAAGGCAGTAATTCTTCTTATTTGGGCAAAGTAAACTAAAAACCTTCTGGAAAGGATTCATTGTTCTGGATACTATGAAGAACATTCATGATTCATGGGAGGATGTCAAAATATCAATATTAATAGGAGTGTGGAAAAATTAACTCCAACCATCATGGATGACATTGAGGGCTTCAAGACTTCAGTGGAGAAAGTAACAGCAGATTTGGTGGAAACAGCAAAAGAACTAAAATTAGAAGTAGAGCCTGAGGATGTGATTGAATTGCTGAAATCTCATTATAAAAATTTAATGGATGAGGAATCGCTTCTTATGGATGAGCAAAGAAAATGGTTCTTGAGATGGAATCTACCTCTGATGAAGATACTATGAAGATTATTGAAATGATGATAAAGGGTTTAGAATATTATATAAACATAGTTGATAAAGCAGTAGAAGGGTTTGAGAAGATTGATTCCAGTTTTTAAAGAAGTTCTATGAGTAAAATGCTGTTATCAAACAGCATCGCATGCTGCAGAGAAATCATTCATGACAGGAAGAGTCAATTGATATGGCGAAGAAAGGTAGCATTTTTTAGCAATAGAATATTTTGAGGTATAATTAAAGATTATACATTGTTTTTTAGACATAATGCTATTCACACTAAACAGACTCCAGTATAATGTAAACATAACTTTTACATGCACTGGGAAATAAAAGAAAATTCATTTGACTTGTTTTATTACAATATTTGCTTTATTGCAGTGGTCTGGAACTGAGCTTGCAATATTTCTGAGATGTGCCTGTATTTATCCTGCTGGGGTTCATAGAGATTCTTGAGTTTGTGGTTTGCTGCTTTTTATCAGCTCATAAAAATTACCAAATATTCAAATATTTTTATAAGTCATTCTAATGCTCTTCTACTTCTGGGACTACAATTACATTATCTTAGATTTACTGTGTTCAATATGTTCCTTAATCTCTTTTCTGTATTTTAATAATTTTTCCTCAGTGCTTCAGTCTGGATATTTCCTACTGACCTCTATCCTTCTCTTCTGCTGTGTCAAATCTAATGTTAAACCTATCTATTGAGTTCTTAATTTCAGCAATTATATTTTTTAGTCTAGAATTTACATGTGATTTTGTTCAGTTGTTTCATGTCATAGCTTCTTATTCTAAAAGAGTTTAAGATTCACAAGGCATTGCAAGAATAGTACAGAGTTCTTATATACCTAATAATAATATCTTACATACTCAAACACATTATCAAAACCAGACAATGATGTTGGAACAATACCATTAACTATTAATAAAGTAAAGAAATTACTCAGATTGTGTGTGTGTGTATGTGTGTGTGTGCACATGTATATGTTTCTGGAAATTTTTATCACTTGTATAGATTTGAATGACTATCACCACACCATCTGATATTTTAAAGCTAAATTCCAAGTCCTCTACTGAAATTTTATTTTTGTTGCTCTTTTCCTCTGTTTTTTTTTAAATATTTTAATTATTTAGTTATTTTAAAGATCTTGTCTGAGAAAGACCTAGAAGTGATTTGAATACTGGAATTTTCTACTTTTTTTTCTCAGTTTTCGGTCCTGTTTTTTGGCATACCTGACAATATTTTACTGGCTGCATGACACCAAAAATAATAAGTTGTAGTAGCCCTAAATGAAGTTATATTCTTCCTAAGAGGTTTTATTCTTTTCTCTGTGAGGCAGAGTGTAGAGCTGATACCTTAACACAATCCCCTTAAGGAGGTATTGCAATTTTAGTAAGGCTCAATTTAGTTCTGGTTGCTCTTTAAAGGTCCCAGTTGAGAGCCAGAAGTTTGTACCAGGTACCTTTCATACTGCTACATCCTGAACACCCTGTTCTGTTTTTCAAAGGCTTTCTGTTAAGGTTCTTAGCCTCCATCCCTGAAATCTCAAATTTTGGCAAATGTCTTGATCGAAACTGGCCAAGTATGTTAGACTCAATTCTGTAGCCTTCCCTTCTGATCCAGGTCCCTCAAATTTCTAATGTTTGTCTCTCCAGCTCCTGAAGAAAGCCAAAAGGGCTGCTTATTTTTGTGCATCTTAGCACTGGTCTTCCGCCCAAGACCTTCATCTGAATTCTCAGCCTCTTGTTTTAAGCCCAGAATCAGTAAGTACCTTAAGGGGAAAAAGAGCTGTAGCATGTTGAGTCACATCCCTGAGGTTTCTTCTTCTGGGGTATTTTGGACCTCCGGTCTTGCATGCCTCAGTATATTTCTGCCTTTAAATAGATTTTTTTTAACTTGACATTTTTAGTTGTTCTCAGAGAGAGCACGGGTCTACTACAACCTAATCTATCGTAGTCAGAATCTGGAAATCCAGAATTGCCTAACTCTAGATTTTATATTTTGATTGGTGTTGGGGAAAGAAGAGCAGACAATAAACAACAAACAGAATTTGAGCAAGATAATTTCAGAGGATGATAAATGCTATGATGAAAATAAACAAGATGATGTGAAAATCATGAGGTAGCAAACTGCCTTACATCTTGCATCTGAGGAAACTACATCTTACAACGTGCCTGGGCTTATCATTATGGACTGAAGATTTGGGCCCCTTCCCCCATCAATTCACATGTTGAAATCTCATTCCTGATGTGTTGGTGTTTGGAAGTGGGGCCCTGGGGAAGTGGTTAGGTCATGAGTGGGATTAAAAGAGACCACAGAGGGGCACCTGGGTGGCTCAGTGGGTTAAGCCGCTGCCTTCGGCTCAGGTCATGATCTCAGGGTCCTGGGATCGAGTCCCACATCGGGCTCTCTGCTCAGCAGGGAGCCTGCTTCCTCCTCTCTCTTTCCTGCCTCTCTGCCTACTGGTGATCTCTCTCTGTCAAATAAATAAATAAAATCTTAAAAAAAAAAAAAAAAAAAGAGACCACAGAGAGCTCCTCTGCCCCTTCCGCCATGTGAGGACACAGAGAGAAGAACCAGGAAGGAGACCCTCACCAGACACCGAATCTGGTGACAACCTGATCTTGGATTCTGGCCACCAGACATGAGATTTTTTTTTTTCTTATAAGCACCCAGTTTATGGTATTCTGTTGTAGGAACCCAAATGGACTAAGACACTTATCTTACTAAAGACACAGTGAAGAAAAGCTCTTATTATCCCCATTTTGTAGATGAGAATATCTTAATCTCTGGACACAACTGTTGTTCACCTCCCAGCAGTCAGACCAGGCTGGAGAACATCAGGTAATAAAACAGTGGGGGAAGAAACACTACATCTGACCCCTAATCATTAGGGATTACACACTTCGGCACAAAGACCCCTGACTAACCCAGACCAGGAAAGAGAGAAAATCTTCCAAGACTTCACCATTCCATACATTTAGTGCCTGCTAGGAAAGAGGCGACTGGAGAGCACTTTGGTAAATGGAGCTTCCTAGGTCTGCCTTTAGCAATTGAGGGAGCCATCTATTCTGAAGCCTGCTAAGCTGCCATAACTCACAGGTCTTCCTAATTCAGATGGGTTTGGGATGCTGGACCCTGGAAATAAGCTTTCCCCACCACTGCACTTCACTCAGCTCTCAGCCTTACATCATTTCCAAAGCATTAAGCAGTCTGCAACTTGAGAATCCTGCCGCTGGGTGACATCTGTAACATCTGACATCATTTAGAAGACACTGCAAGGGTAAAAGAGCACTTTTTTGATCAGGGACATAAATAATTCTTAGGAAGAAATTAAGTTAAAAGGCTTTTCTTTCCCTAAATGGATTTGCAAGATTTGGCTTCCCAGCCAGGGCTGCCGCAAGGAGCTCTGTTTCAGGGAGTCAAGGAGGTAACTTTGAGCATTTTGACACTCAGGCATGATATGCTATGTAGGATAAAGAAGGACACAAAGGGAATTCCCAGGCTATAAGGATGCACTGTTAATTTCTAAAGAAGAGGAGAAACAGGGTGTGGCTACATTATACTATTGGATGCTCTTAGTGTTAACAGAAAAGGGAAAAGGGACAGATACTGGATGTCTGTTCAGGAAGGAAAGCCCCTTAATCTCTAGGAATGTTCATCAAGATCTTGGGAAGTTGCAAATGACCATCTCCTGCCAAGAAAGTCCCAGACCTTCTTCTCCATCTCATCCCCACTTGGCAGAATTAAGAAAGACTGGGCTTGTTGTTTTGTCTTTCTAAACTCTATGTCTATAGCAGGAAAAGGAAAAAGAATTAAGGGTCTAACCTTCCTTATAAAACTTACTGAAATTGCTACCAGACCTTTGACAATAACAAGAATTTCCACTTCACCTCATCTCTGGCTTGTAGCACAGGGCAATGCTAAGAGTCAGCATTCCATGGGAACATTCCAAGGTTTACCACCTAAGGCTTCCTGGATCTAGGGTCTGTTAAGAGGGACTGCATGTCCCTCTTAACAACAGAGCAACAGAACCAGCCTCTTACCTCACGCCTACAAACTGGTCTCAGCTATATGAATTGAGCAGAAGCTGCAACACAGAGTAGGCATCAAGAAAGAACAAGCATTCCAACACCTTTCATTCCACAACCATCTCAGCATGAGCAGGATGCAAACTAAGCTGAGGGTTAGAATTCTGGAATCCTGATACTAGAAGCAGCATTAAGCTTTTAGGATCAACTAGGGATTACTCATTTCACAGATGAGGATGCTGTTTCTTCAGACTACATAGCTAATTTACCACAGGGATGTAAACTCTGTAAAGACTGAGAGCATAAGGATTTGATCATCATGGTACCTCTAATGCCTAACAAGAACCAGCATGTAATAGGTGCCTATTATAGTCCAGAAACTGTATTAAGTTCCATGTGGTATGCAGAGATGTATACAATGTGGTCCCACTCAATGTGAAACACACCACCTAGTGGGGGACACGGGCACATAACAGAAAATTACAAAGCGATGCTGCTCACACTTTCATGAATATATAAGTAAGGTGCCCAGTGGGAAGTCCAGGGAAAATAGTAAGTATTGTTGCCTGTGGCCTTCCAATAACTGAGCACTTAATATACTAAAATAAGCATTGAGTATAAAGTAATAGTGAATGAGTTGCTGTCTCCGACCTAATAGAGCTTCCCATCTAATGCAAAAACAATATGCAAAGAGTTGATACCAATACATTGTAGTAAATGGTGATGTAAGTGTAGGACACTTTGGAAACACATGGAAAAGGTGTATGACACAGAAGAGGGAAGGCAGAAAAAAATTTCCAGTGGACATGGCATATAGACTGAAATGAACAGAGCAGAATTTACCCCGTGAAGAAGAAGGAGAAATGGGGTGGGCAAAAAGACATCCCAGGAGGAAGACAGTGCATGGTTTAATCTTGATATGTTTATGATGGAGCACAACTTGCAAAGGAAAGGAGTGTCAGATATTTTCAAGGGTAAGGGAGTTCTGACTATAAGCCAAACTTTATCCAGAAAATCTAAGTAATTTGATCTTGAGAACAGTCTGAACCCACTGAAAATTTTTAAACAATAGAATAAAATGATTAGGCTTTTGTTTAGGTCCTCTCAACATGGATTAATAAAGTACAAATAGGCAAAATTGGAGGCAAATTTTCTCATTAGAAGACTGCTAGAATAATTCAGTTGAAAGGTGATAATGTGCATGAACTCTGTAACATTTGCCTGAATTCTTAAGTTTCTAATTCTACAATTAAAAATTTGCCCAAAATGACAATGGTGTAAAAGAATATTGTGAGAGTAGAGATACAAAAATAATGAGCGATATCAAGTGGATATGGTCAGCAGAATCTGTTGGTTGATTAAAGGCAAGGGGTAAAGGAAAAAGCTGAAGTTGACTTGAGGGGTTCTGGCTTGAGTGACGAGTTGTGCCATTTGCTGTTGCCAGAGTAGAAAGGGAGAAGCATGTAGAAGTTGAGAGGGTGTTACACGAGATGAGGTTGGTTCAATTAAACGTTAAATTGAGGTTCTTCAGAAAGAGAAGGAAACAAGAAAATAGTTATAAAACTTTTTCATGCCGTTCTCCTATGAAACAATGGCTACAATCTTTTATTCTCCTTGTCACACCCACGAAGAAAGAAAGACAGAGAGAGAGAGAGAGAGAGCGAACTGATTAAGTTCATTACTGAAGAATCATTCCGGGAAATGTCTAGCAGCTATGTCTTTAGTGTACAGTTCCCCTTGTTCTGCTCAAGACAGACGATGAGGGTAGAGGATGAATTAGGGAGTGAACAACAATCAGTAGAAAAGGAACATGCACATAGTCCCCACTGTTATGACTGTCCTAGGAGGATCCTTCTTCAGATCCATTCCCAGCTGCCTTCAATATAAAGTAAAGAAAGAAAAGAGAGTGAAGGCAAGTCTGGCAAATCCGATAAAGATGGATGGAAGGGATTGAGACAAAGGCACCTGCCGGCATTGTGTCAGCTTCCACTCACCAGCTCAAAAACAAACTCATTAATTATCTGCCAGCCTGGGCTAAAATAGCCCCAGTGTAAGCACTCCCACGCACCCGGCTTGCAGTGAGACAAACAGCCCTGAGCTATACACACCATGGGCTCTTGCTGCTGACGGAATGCAGAACCAGCTCCACCGTGGCCCAGAGCAAGTTCTCCCGAAGGACCCAGACTTTACGTAGCACAGCTTCACTCAGGACCCTCATTATTTCACATTTTGTGTAAGATCATCAAACAAAGCAGACCCTCTGATTTCTTCTCAAACATTTCATTCACTCTCTGCATTCTTTCCATGAAAGGTCTTTAAGCAGAACAAAGATGTCAACTTTTATCACCCACAGACACACGTGCACATGCACGCTTGTGCACACACACGCACACACACTATGATTGCCTTGATGCTCACCAGTACTTTTATATTGTGAGCTCATAGAGGGCCCGGCCTTGTTGGCCAGCAATTAGAAAGTAAATTCATTATTCCACTCAAATTTAGCTAGTCCTCTGCACTCCCAGACTCAGAGCATGTCCTTACATTCCTCCTGGTTGCTCATTCACTCAGCCTCAACCTCCTTGTCCCAGTGACCACTATGTCCTCTGTATACTAGATCTTACTGCCTCTCCAGTCATTCTTTTTCCACTCCTGTTGGTCAAACTCTGGCTTCAGGCTGTGCCATGCCCCTCCCAACTTGTGCAACAGGCCTCTCCACAACCAGTGTGCCCCCTCCAGGACATTCTCTATGCTATAGTAGAAATGCCCCTCTAAAACACAAAGCTAAAAATGCCATTTCATTATTCTAAATTCTTTAGTGTTTCCCCACTCACTTCAATTAAGCAGATATTCTTTAATGGGACCTACGAGGTCTTTCATAATTTATTGTTTCCCTTTTATCTTCAACCTAATTCACCCTCAGTCCTACTCTAGTCAGTTACTCTATGCACCACCTGCTGTCTCTTCTCTCAAGGTCTCCATAGATCCTCTCCATTTCCTTAGCTGAGAACATACTCACCTCTTCACCTACCAGCTCTTACCTATCCTTCTGGGTCGAGCATATAATTCACTTCTTCCAGGGAACTTGGTCTGACTGAACTTCCTGATAGGCTTTCACCTTCCATAATGTACAATAGTATCCTTGCTCTAACAAATTATAACTGCCTGTTTCTCTCCTCTATTTCATAGTAGCTTGTAGATCTTTTGAGAGCAGGGATGTTGTGCGTGATGGTTGTAGATGTAGTGTTGGTCCTGATCACAGTATCTGGGACAACAGCAGACCCTTAAGAAATACTAAGCAGGGGCACCTGGGTGGCTCAGTGGGTTAAGCCTCTGCCTTCAGCTCAAGTCATGATCTCAGGGTCCTGGGATTGAGCCCCGTATCGGGCTCTCTGCTCAGCAGGAGGCCTGCTTCCCCCTCTCTCTCTGCCTGCCACTCTGCCTACTTGTGATCTCTGTCTGTCAAATAAATAAATAAAATCTTTTTATATATATATATATATATATATAGAGAGAGAGAGAGAGAGAGAGAGAGAGCGCAAATGAATGAACAGGGAGTGGTAACCAAGAAGAGACTCAGTTCAGCCTCTTTTGTTGCAAGAAAGGGACCCACATCCATCCAACTTAAGTAAAGGAGAATTTTAGGGTAGGATGTTGGGCTAAATATTTTAATCTCTTTTTTACTCAGTTTAAGATTCAAATTTAATAGAGGGGATAGAGGATGAGCCTTTATGTCATGTGCATCTACTTGATGAGAGGATGGCAGAGCCCTTGTTTAACAGCGTTGGTGCACTATTGGCAACGGGGAAGAAGGAAATCACAGTTCTGTACAGAAAGAGGATGGATGTTACATGTCAAAGCTAACAAATGCCATGAACTCATAATTCTGAGTTCTCTTTAATATTTTAGTGACCACAGTTTTTGGCTCTTAGATTCAGGGTTGAGAGTTTGAATGGGAGGGGAAAGAGAGAAGGCCAATATGACACTGAAAGTGATCTCTAAGAATGGTGGACTCATTTTTCCAATAGTACATATTGCTGATTCTCTGTGCAAAAGTCACTCAGGAGCTACACCATGTAAGACGTCAGTAGGAACTTAGGAAAACAACAATAATTGACAATTTATCAAAAGACAGATTATAGAATGGTTCTTTAATCATCAAAAATGATTCAGTAATTAAAGATTAAGATTATACAAAGAATTGTTTTCTTTTCTTCTTTTCCAAGATTTAAAGGTAATAAGTAGGTTTAAATAAAGTGTGAAGAATTTAGAGTCCATAACGAGATGTGTGCATGGAAAATAAGGACTGTGTCTTACACTTTTAAACATATTTTTGTGTCTGATGCTGTATGCAGTGGAAAGTGACAGTCAGAAGCATTCAACTGAGAAATTAGGGTTTTACCACTTACTGATCATCTGACTTTGAATAAATAATCTCTCTAAGCCTCAGTTTCTTATCTGTACATTAAATCTAGTATTACTTCATACAAGTATTGTTTGGCTTTAGCAGAATCCTGTATATAAAGCAATGAGATTTCCTGGTGTATAGTAAGTACTCAATAAATGACAACTAAGATTCAGTAAACATTTGTTAATTTTGGTAATGATTCTCTTAATGCAAAAGTTATTAAGCAATAATTTTTTTTTTTTTACAACGTATTAAGGAAACTGGACTTTTGTTAGTACTTGAATAAGAAAAAGAACTCACACCTTCCTGGTGTGATTTAAGTTCCTCCCTGAAGACAGGAGGGTGAGTTAAATGGCATTTTCTCTTCCCTTCCTCTCATTAGACCCACCCATCCTTGGGAAATCAGCTTCCTGCCTATTCCCTGAAGCATCTCTCTCTCTCTCTCTCTCTCTTTTTTCTTTTCTTTTCAGATGGTAAATTACACAGCTCAGCAATATTTAGTAGCTGCTTCAGAAAGGAGGCTTTTGCCAGACTCCACCATCTTTTTCTGTCTGACCTACTGTGGTTCCCAAATAGAGGTTGGCTGATCTTTGGTCTCAGGTATCCATTGGGAAAGTTACCATAAAGAAATATGACCTGTGAAAATGGAAGGAAAGCAAAACCAAAAGCAAGTAAAGTAAGGAGGCAATGGACAGAGATCAAAATTCTAGTAAAGTCCCACACTGTCTGACAGAATCCATCATTTGCTGACTTGGCAGGAGATTTAGCCAACATTCTAAGCCCCAATTTTCTTGAAACTCAGAAAGCTTCCAGATAAGCAACTACAGCACTATTTGCAAACTTGCGGCTCAGCATACTGCAAGTGTCCCTTCACACATCCTGCCAGCTTTTCAAGGGGTTCCTCAAATCTTGATTTTTGATAGTATCATTACCATCATTATCCTCACCCTGAAATCTCACCCCATCAGTCAAGATTCCCTATTAGGTCCTTGCCCTTAGCAACCCCCCTTTATCCTCCTCAGAAACTGACACCCTTGAAAGAAGTTAATAACTGAGAAAATGATAAGTCCATGTCTGAGATGACCTAGCTGTTCTTGCAGAACTAGAAGAGGACAAAGTGAGGCTAAGAGAAAAGTAGATTTCTGTCCACAGCAGTCAGATACAATAAATAGAAGGCTTGGGACACAACTATTGAATAAGACAATGAAGGAGATCATTGATACTTTCAACATTAGTATTTTCTCTTGATCTACTTAGAGTAACTTTTTTTCTCAAACCAATCATTCTACTTCTTGACCAGTTCATGACATATGGTTTTTACTATTATCCTCTTACCCAGACTTCATGTCCCAAACGCAGAATCTATACTATGTGATGGGAAGCAATTGGTCCCTCACTCTTATATGCCATTCTAGCTACTGACTTATTTCTATCTTTGCTTGACAGCCTAAATTTCTAAAAGAGTTTTCTCCATATCCTCACCTCCTAAAGATTCCCTGTGGTCTCCACAATTTTTAAAAATTAATGGTTATTTTTCATCTATCTTTCATAATCTTTGTGTAGCATTTGATAATACTGGCAACCCCATCTTTAAATTTCTATCCTCTCCTGACTTCTAAGACCTATCCCTCACCTTTGTTCTCTAGTGGCTAGATTATAGTGTGCCTTATGAACTCATCTTCATCTGTCCCTCTACTAAATGCCCCACATTCTCTAGGATCTCCCCGCTGACCATGCTCTCACTGGAATATCTCACCTGCTCACACTGTTTCAACAGCTTATATGTTCCAAGTCTGAATCTTTAGACTATCCCTGTCTTGAGCTACAGATCAAGGTAACCAACTGTTTCCTATATATCTTCACTTTGATGATGCCCAGGACCATCAGATTCCATAGATCCAAGAAAGAATTTGTGCTTTCCATTCCCCAAACTCTTACTCCTCTTGAGTTTATCACACCAGTGACCTGCAAATTATTCTTTCTTCCCTTCATCTTCTCCTACATACAACTCATCTTTTGGTCTTGTCAATTCTGCTTTCTTAAATATGTTTGGAATTGGCCTCTTCTTCCCCACCTGCTCAGCCACTATCTCCTTAAATCTAAAATGGTCTTGCCCTTTTCCAGTTAATTCTCCATGATTTTTCTGTAATGCAAATAAATCAAGTTTTTCTATTGCTTAAAATCTTTCCATGCATTCCACTGTTTGGGATATTTTTAACCTCCTACCCTGGCATGGCATTCTAAGCTAGGAAGTTCATAATCTAGCCCCTACCTTTCTCTCTCTGCTCTCACCTTTCATCAATCCCCTCTGACACACAGAAAGCCCCCACCACCACCCCCCGCATCCAGTAATCAAATCAAACTACTTGCAAGACATGATTCCTTTTTATGAACCTTAAAAAAAAAAAAATGCTCTCTCAAGTTAATTTGAATTGTCCCCCCTCACTTCTTCATATTGCTAATTTCTTTTCCTTATTTTAAATCTTAACCCAAATGTTACCTGTTCTCTCTAACCCAAATGTTAGAGAGAGGAAACTCTCTCTAACTCCTTTGTCCACCCCCAGAGAAGGTTAGCAGTCTCTTCTCCTTATTTGTACAATATGATTTCTTCCCTTTATAATAGTATATGTGATGGCCTTTGTCTGTCACTAGACTGTGAGGTCTTTGAGAGATCAGTTTAGATATTATTTTTCCTTTATATTCCCAGCAATTAGCCCAGCACTTGGCACATAGAAGGCATTAAATATGGATTGATTGAATGAATGAACAAATGAATGAAGAAATGATATAACAAAGAAAAGCATGTGGCTATACTTCCCAAAGCAGGAAATACTGTGCCAGGCACTCAGGTTTCTACATCATCTACAGTTAGCTAGTAGAGCACAAGGCAGAGCTATTTACTTTCTCCTAAAAATATAAACTCTCTCCAAAGCTGTGTTTGTGCAAAGGCTGCAATGAAAGAAGCACTTGTTTAAATAGAAGAGTCTCTGGCAATTAGCAAACATGGGACAAATCCAAGATCCACTAACTTTCCTGGGGATTTTGTGTTTGCAGCTAGATGTATGGAAAAGCTTATAAAGAATAAGCTTTCTTTTTTGCATAAAAGAAAACATGATGCCTCTCATTATCAAGGTTTTCATCTAGAAAACCAGAGTTTGGATTTATCTCAAAAACTAATCTTGAGGGGTCAAGAGAAGGGACAGGGATTTTTTGGATTTCCATTTGGTCTTTAAAGAAAACATCCCCCCTGATACCCCTACCCCAAAGAATAGAAGACAAAAATCAAGTTTAGCAAGCAAGGTATCTTACTGATAGGACAGAGTTGGCAAAAAAAACCACGACATAAAAGTACAGATTGCCATTGGGGTCTGTATGCCTGTGTCCATGGATGAAACTGCAGGTGTGAAGATATACACACCTCAACTATTTCCCCCTTGTCTTTACCAGGTGAGAGAGAATGAACTGTGGGCATCCTTAAATACTCATGTCCCTACCTCTTTGCAATACAAGGGCAAGGTATTTCCTCTACTACCCTGGGCCACTTCTTCTTCCTATAAAGTCAAGAATTAGATTAGGTCACTTTTTAGGACTATTCCAGTTTTAACCCTCTCTTATCTTTCTAAAACATAATTATTTTAATATTCTACCTTTATGCTAAAGAGTACAATGGGAAAAAAAAAACAAGGTAGTCATCATAGTAAAATTAAAATAAATCTTTGGAATGAGAAGACTTGAATTCAAATTCTATCTTTACTATTTATTTGCCAAGTGACCTTTGGATAATTGCTTAACATCCCTGAGGTGCCAACCTTAAAGTAAAATTAAACTTACCTACTTCAAAGGGGTTTTTGTGAAAATCAAGTTATAGCTCAAGAGCAATGTCTTATTCATCTCTGTATCTATAGTGCCTGAGTGACTGGATGAGTCAATAAAAGAGGGCTTTATAATCAAACACATCTTTATTTCAGCAGAGATAAATAACAGCCTACAGATCAAGACAGAAATGTGCCTAAATGGCAATCATGCATCCCCCTGAGTGCTGCCTAGAAATCACTTCCATCTCAGACAAGTCTCTGTGGAGTGAATTCCCAGCACTGCCATCTGTGTGGCTTTGGATCTGAGGATGTCAATGGGCCTCTTTTGGAGGTGAGCCCCTTGGGCCAACCCTTGGAATGGCAATCCTCCTGGGGCAGTCAGGGAGCAGGATTCCTTGAGGAGGAATTTGAAGAAGACAACGAACATCTCTAAGAGGTGGGTATGGGAAGCCAGGACAGTGAGGAAGGCATCGATCACCTCACCAGATGAGCAGAGCCCCTCGTTTGTTCTCATCTGCTTCCCTCTAAGAGCCAGCAATGCGTCAGGCACCAGCTTCATTTGTAGGTGAGAGTCATTAATTTGAATTAATAGCACTGCAACCTTTGGGCTTTGTTTTGTTTTGTGTCCTTCCTGTGGACACTGCAGACTTTTTTGTTGTCTGGTTCTGTAAGTGGGGAGGTATTGTGAACAAGTGTCCAATTAGCCAGGAAAACAAAATCTGCCTGGATAGCCACTCCAGCCAGAAGGCACCTTCCTCTAAAGCCCAAAGACCACACACCACACAAACTGATTGTTCCTGTTTAGTTCATTCCTATGGGAGTGTCCTAGCTATTCTCTGACCTCCTAACTCTGTGCAATAATCCTTAGCCCCTAGGGATATTATTATTTCCCACTCACCCCACTCCCTCCTTGTCCAAGCAATACAGAAATAATATCCACTGTATGGGGACATAGTCAGGATCACAGATAATTTATGCAAAAGTTCTAGCTTACCGTCTGGCCCAAGGAAGACATTCAGCAAATATGACTACATTCTTTTTTTTTTTTTAATTTTTTTATTTTTTATAAACATATATTTTTATCCCCAGGGGTACAGGTCTGTGAATCACCAGGTTTACACACTTCACAGCACTCACCAAAGCACATACCCTCCCCAATGTCCATAACCCCACCCCCCTTTTCCCAACCCCACTCCCATGACTACATTCTTCAAGAATGGGCAGAACATGTCTCATTCTCCTTACTCCATGGAACCACATAGAGGTTTGGGGGATAAAGGCGGTCAAGAACAATGGCATCCCCAGGATCTTCAGCAAGACGAACACCTCAGCAGTCCTGTAGGGCCAGGCATAGAACTTGGAAGCTAAGAAGAGTTCTGAGCTTAGTCAGTAGAATCAACATGTGTGTGTGATCAGTTCTGCCCACTACAACATCTCTCTCCCACCAGGGATGGCCATGGCACCTGTGTTTGCTTTTCCTGCCTGGTATTTATAAACAAGGCATCCTTTTCACTAGCTGATAAAGAGAGGCAGGCACAGAGAGCGGGTCTACAAGATGTTCTCAGGCACAGCAGCTCCCACAAGAGAACTCTTCTAATACCAAGCATGACAATATTCAAATAGAGAGCCACCATTGGGAGGTAGGGGCCTTCAGACACCCCTGAGGTTTGCAAGAAATTGTACTTTCACCTTCAATAATTAACGAAGACAGTTTTAGACATCCCTTCTCCTTCCTGCTCTAAAGAAAACTCACCTGCCTCTTTAGCTGTAGTTGAACTTTGTGAAGACCTGGAGGTTATTGTTGGACATGTTCTGAGTATGAACAAACAGGATGAAGGGCTGTGTCCCAAAGAAATAGATTATCAGGAATCTTATCAAATCTTATCAAATCCCTTATCAGGAATCTTGGCTCCCAAGAATGTCAGCCTTCTAAAAAGATAAGCACTTCCTGTCACCTTGATGAACAACAGAAAGATCTCAGGCATGTGCAGTAAAGGAGGCCACCACAGGGATCCTAGAACATCAATAATTCAAATGTGTCCTTATACAACCATCTCTCAATGCCAGTGCATCTGCTGCAGTATATGAAGGGGGTTGCCAACCTGTGAAAGCCCATTATAATTTACTGTCAAAGCTGATGCCTCCAGATTTCCTTCCTCATATACTACCTCCCCTTTCTCCTTCCCTCCCCACCAATCCCACCAAACTGCAAAAAGACCAAGAATAGGGGCTCTAGAGCCAACTGGAATGAAATTACTTGTAGCAGGTGGTACCACCTGTCCCATCTAGCTCTAGCCAAAATAATCCACTCTCCATCATTACAAACTGCAGAGAATATTTCACCTATTCAGCATGAGCTCAACCTCATCCAGGCAAGAAGAAGAGAAAAAGGGCTTTGGCACCTGCCACAAGCCAGTTAGAAAAGACAACATTCAGTAGCATGGTTTACCCATCTCCCACTTTGGTCTTGGGAATTTAGTGGTGAGTGATCCTCCTAGCAACTTATTTAGCCTCCAAATGCCAGCTGAATGCCTATGTGCCTCCATTGCCCATTGCATCAGTTTCTGGCTATGAGATCTACCACCTGCTTAGTGATCTGTCATAGCAAAGGCTGGGTGAACAGCGCACTTGCAATATATACCTCTATGCTGGACTGCCCAATCCACTTTCTTCCTTGAAAATCATCACTTTCTGTCTTCATTACAGTGTCCCTAAACTTCCAGCCCTGGTAAAAATTTCTGAAGCAGAATTTTCCACCCTCCCCACTCCCAAATTAATTTTCTTCTCTACATCATTTGTTCCATAGCTCACTGAATCACTTTCTAAGTACAAAAGTACCTTCTATGTAATGAACTTCTAATATTTCAGACTTTCTGGGACACCAATCAGACCACTTATCACCACTAATTTGCCTCTTGCTCCAGATTCTATTTCTCCTTAGTCCCTGTGGAACCCTCTGCACTTCAACTAAAAAAGTTAAATGTTTTCTTTCTGCAGAAGAAGAAAACTTGAAGTAGCCATGCAACTGAATAACTGGAGTTTCAGTGACTATGTTAAGATGGCCCTAAAGTGACTGAGGTCTAAGAGGTAGGAGAATTGTTCTCTCTCTCTCTCTCAGTGACTATGTTAAGATGGCCCTAAAGGGACTGAGGTCTAAGAGGTAGGAGAATTGTTCTCTCTCTCTCTCTCTCATTCTCTCCATAGGAGATAGATAGATAGATCGATCTATATTTAGATAGATACATATATCCTGAAAGATCAAACATCATGATTTTCCTCCAAATCCCAAGTGTATACTGGCTCCCCTAGGTTCAACCTGAGACACATCAAAACTGAATCCTCCAGAAATCCTGGGCATATCTCATTCCCCAGAGAGAACCCATAATAGCATTAAGTTACTTCCAGAAGTGCATGCCTATCACATCTTTGAAGTTTGATCTTGGGGTCTGCAATGTATGCGTGTGCCTTTTAAAACTGCTAAGCTACTGAGAAGTCTTAACGGTGTTGTCTATCACTCAAGTGACAAGAAACAGTGTCATGAGCTATATTTGGCATAGACTTGGCCCTTATTAGAGTGTTATGCTCAGTTTAGGGATTCTAATTTTCCAAAAGGTACAGAAAATTTGGAGAAGTTCCAAGACAGAGCAGTGAAAATGATTAAGGGGGTTGAGAATGGAAACTCAGGAAAAAGGTTAAATGAATGTGGATGATCTATCAAAGGCAAAGAAAAATGAGGATAGACCAAATATCTTAAAGTAAAGGAGATATTATTTTAAGGAAATGGGAGGCCATTGTTCTCTGATATAAGAATATATTTAAAAAAAAAAAAAAGTGGCCCTAGATGGTGTTTGAGTATTAGGCATATCAGTTTCTATATTTTGTTTACTAACTTTTGAAATCATTAGAATCAGATGAGATTATAAAAATAATTTTTATTGAACACTTAAGAAAAAATTATACCCATCCATATTGATTTATTTAATCCTCACAATAATTCCAAGATAAAGGGATTAAGGACCCCAGAGGTCCATTGCCCAAGATCAACTAGCTATTAACTTGGATCTAGTATTTGGTATGGCAGAACCTGGGGTCTCTGGCTTTCACTACTGAAGCTTAAGCCAATTCTCATACCCCGACCCCCTCAATATTTAGGCTGGTTGTCTGGAAGAAGAGTACTAGAATACAAGCTGGGGGTAGAGTGATTATAGCTCTTTTATCTTGGTTACTGTGAAAAGTCAAGTAGAATTTCTCCCTGATCTATGAATTACAATTACCTCCAGACTGCTGTATTTTCCTAGACCCAGTAAAACTATCAACCCAGTTTGCCACTGAGAAAATGGTGAGGCCATGAAATGAGCAAGAAAATATCTATAGATGGGATGGTTTATGGACAAAGGGGATGAGAAGGCTTTGGGTATTTTGAGTTTGAGGGCCCTATGGGACATCTAGGTAGAACATTCCATCCTGAAGCTGGTTATAGCAGTCAGATACTTGGTTATAGCAGTCAGAAACTTGGATAAATGTCTAAGCTCATGAACTAAATTTGAGTGTTATTGAATATGTGTGTCATTTGACACCTAAGAGCAGAGGTCGCTTCTCAAGGCATACAGTTAGCATAAGAAAGCAGGAGCAAGAGTAGAACCCTGTGGAACAACTCTTGAAGAAACAGAAGGAAAAATACCAGGATAGAGAAGGAAAACTTGCAACAGGAATAGTTTGTAGAAAGAAAACACAATTCTCTAAGGAGATAGAACAGTAATGAACTCCTATACATCAACTAACATAGCACTGAAATATGCACCCCCCAAAAACTGGAAGTACATTGAGGAGGAGATTTTAATGAAACTCTTATACATGGACAAATCAAATACACAAAAAATAAGCAATGTTAGAAACTTTGACTAACAAATTTAATTTAATATAGTCAGCACATATGTATATAGATATACAGAAGAGAATACATATTTTTAAATATGTAAATCATGAAAACATGATCAAGGCTTGACAACAACAACAAAAACTTAACATATTCCAAAATATACAGTATATTTTCTGACCTTAAAATAATAAACAACAAAAAGCTATCTGCAACAAAAAGGATGGAAAAATAAGGAAACATGTATCTATCCTTTTGAAGGTGAAAAACACTTTTCTAAGGGATTCTTAGATACAAAATGAAATTTAAAATAATATTAGAAGGGCACCTGGATGGTTCAGTCGGTTGAGTTTCTGACTCTTGATTTTGGCTCGGGTCATGATCTCAGAGTCGTGAGATCAAGCCCTGCATCAGGCTCCACACTCAGCACAGAGTTTGCTAGAGATTCTCTCCCTCTCCTTCTCCCTCTTCCCACTCAAGCTGGCTTGCTCTCATTCTCTCGCTCTCATAAATAAATAAATAATAAATAATAAATAAATATTAAATAAAATCTCTTAAAAATAAAGTAAAACAATATTAGAGACTAGTTTTAAAGAAGCAATACTGAAAATACTATACCTAAAACAATTTTTAAAGATTAAGAAAAAAAAAAAAACTGGTGTTATGGAAGCTAAGAGAATAAAAGATCTCAAGGAAAATAATGAACAACAGTAACAATCTTTAAAAAAAATCCACTCTAAGGTAAGAATTGAGAAATGTCCATTAGATTTGGCAATAAGAATGCCATTAGAATAGAATAATTGAAATGTTACTGATAGATAAATGACTAAGATGTGAGAAAATAGAGATATAAAGTTTAAAACACATTTCTGAAATGTTTAGATAAGAATGAGAGAGAAAAATACAAAATACAAATAACTAGAGTAATATTCAAGATGAACAGAGACTTGCTTGATTTGTTTGCTGTTTTGTTATGCTTGCTGTTTTTGAATTGGAGAGACTTAGATATAGGCAAAGTAAGGATCTAAGACCATTAGGGGGGAAAAAAACAAAACAAAACAAACAAACAAACAAAAAAACCTGACAAGAGAGAACAGTGAGAGTGGAACACTTGAAGCCAGACCCAGAAAAACACAGGGAAGAGGGGTGAGACTCACAGGCAGAAGCCGAGCTTTAATAGCAGAAGATACACTTACTCCTCTCCAACTGAAAGAAAGTAAGTGAGTATGGATGTGATGCCTGTAATTCAGGGTAATGTGCAGGGCAATGCTTTATCAGTGAAAGAAGACCAAGACTCATCTTTTGAAACTAAATGGGGTTGAGGTAGACCAGGCAGTAAGCGTTACACCTATAACAATAACTTAAAATTATTAAATACCAACTTGCAAATAATAACTAATTTAATCCTATGAAGAATTTTATGAAGAAGGAATCAGATTTATTACTATTTTTGCCATTTTTATAAAAATGAGGAAGGGGTGCCTGGGTGGCTCAGTCAGTTGAGTGACCAGCTCTTGGTTTCAGCTCAGGTCATGATCCCAGGGTTGTAAGATCCAGTCCCTTGTCCAGCTCTGTGCTCAGCAGAGAGTCGGCTTGGGATTCTTTCTCTCCCTCTCTTTCCCCATCTACTCTTCCATGTGCTCTCTCTCTGTCTCTCAAATAAATAAAATCTTTGAAAATATAATGAGGAATCTTGGGCACAAAGAAGTTAATTAAGCAAAACATCCAAGCCAGACAACTAGTAAGTGAAGCCTGCACTCCTATTCAAGAAGCCATGCCCCTTCTCTAAACTACATCTGGATGTTAAGTCCACAGGTCTTTTGTTTGGTTTTTATTTTTTGGTTTTTGTTTTTGTTTTTATTGTTATTGTTGTTTTGTCGGGGGGGGGGGTTGGTTTTTTTCTTTTGATTTTTGGTTTCTGGGATTTTTTTTTGGATGAAGACTTCCAGCTTGGGCACAAAATATATGGATTTATAAAAGCAAGCACAGCTGATGACATGAAGTTGGAGTGCACCACCAACTATCTCATTGGAGCTGTGTTGTTTCTATTCACCGCAGCCTATTGATCTCTGCTGGAGAAGTCGCTGAAACCTGGCCCAACACGCCATTCCTCCATCAGGGGTAATTTATAAGCCTGTTGAGAGAGGCTGTGAGACTGATGAACCCAGCCGGCTGGTGGAGCAGGTCTCATGATTGATTCACTAGCCGTTCTCCTGCTCAGCCATTTCACCCTGATCAGGCCACGCCGCCTCGTTCGCCATATTCATCCATCATCCAGTAAACATCATCAACACTGTAGACCACAGGCACCATCTTTTGTATCTTGTTTTCTTTTTATGTGGGATTCTTAAACCTTGCTGTGGCTTCTCTCCACCCCTCATACAGACATACCTGTGAGAGACCAGCTGACCAGAATCAGAGATGGAAACAGATACTTCATGGGAAGGGAAGCAAAGATTCAGAATCCAATCTCAGGTGAACCTTTATAATTACGACTTGGACGACACAGGAGTCATGCATCTGTTAACATCTGCCGTGCAGACAAACAACCAATTTTAAATTTCTTCCTCTGGAATAGCCCTTTGGAAAATATTCTCTGTATGCCCAAAAATACAGTGGCATATATTTTTATTTTCCCTAGAATCGGCTTTGTATGTCACTTATAAACAGCTACAAAATATGCTGTCAAGAAGCCAGCAGATGTTTTGTGGGAAATCATGCATATTGTCACAGAATTGTACAGAAACTTGTAAAAAGAGTGGAAAGGGAGAGTGTAGTGAAAGAAAGTGTGATCTTTCATCCATAAATAATAGTCATAGTATTTAACTGTTCCTAACTCTTAAAATCAAATATTAGGGGCACCTGGGTGGCTTAGTGGGTTAAAGCCTCTGCCTTCAGCTCAGGTCATGATCCCAAGGTCCTCGGATCAAACCCCACATCAGGCTCTCTGCTCGGCGGGGAGCCTGCTTCCCTTCCTCCTCTCTCTGCCTGCCTCTCTGCCTACTTGTGATCTCTGTCTGTCAAATAAATAAATAAAATATTTTTTTAAAAAATGCAAAAGTTAATCTTACCTCATGTAGTACTTCACAAACAAAATGATTTCTGGACCAGAGAGAAGTCAGGAGGGAAATCTTCCCCATCCATCTTCTTGTACAGACTAGATCCTTCTTCAGACTAGATTCTACCTTCATGACGACACAAGAGCTCCCTCCCCAGAATGTTGTCCACTGAGTTATTCCCCACCAGCCCAGGATTTCCTCCAGCTGGAGGGAGCTGCCTTGCCAAGGGATTGATATGGTAGTACAAAGGCCTGGCTCCTTTATTTCAATCAAGGACAACTCTGAAGGGGCATTCCTGCTTCTAGAACATCCTGTGAGATGCACTGAAGCCATTGTTGTGACTACAGAGCAGCTCAGCGGCTCCCACCAGCCAGCCCGTCTTCTCTCACTTCCTTACAGGTGCCCAAGAGCACACATTATAAATCACCTGATCTCAAATCCCTGTTTCCTCAGAACTTGACTCAAGGCACTTAGAAAATGAACTCTAAGAGCTGAAAGTTTACTGTGGTAATAAATGTAGGGCCTAATTACAATACAAGAAATAATGGACTGTTTTCTAAATACAACTAAGGAACACTAAGAGAACTGTTGAAAATTAAATAAAAATGGTTTAGATAACAATAACTTCTCAAATGTGATTTATTAACCACTACAAACATTGACAAGAGTTTGTAAGATTGCCTTCCCTCTGTAATTGCCATCTGAGATTTTCTGAAAGGAAAACCACTGACTCTCTTTTCTCTTTATTTTACCAGGTCTTATAAATGACTCTGCCCCCATTTAAGCATGGCTAGAGAAAAGAAAGAAGAATATAGAGGAAGAAACAGAGATTTTAGAGGGGAGAACAGGAGAAAAAAGGAGGAAACATTGGTGAGAGGAAATAGTTTGTTGAGAAAAAGGGATAAAAGACATCAATTTGATATAAAGGTGACAGTAAGACGTGCTACCCCTTCTCCTCTTTGGCCAGAAAGCCAGATGGCCTCTACAACTAACGGTACATTTGCATGAAAGCACAGGGCCAGAAAGTATCACTAATTAGCTGCCAAGTATTTTGGAACCATTTGGGTTTTCCCATAAACACACTATTAAAAAGTAATTCCAATTGGACAGATGTCATACTTGACGCTGGTGAGAGCCACTTCACCACTAATCAGGGGCTATTATTATGCTTCTTTCCTTCAAATGCCTGACCCCTCAGGCCTTCCAGTTTGCCACACCCTTTTTGGTTGACCTTTGACAGCTCTTTCTAAATACTGGATTTCACACCTTTTCAAGCAGCTGCCATACTGATCCAATTCTTCTGATCAGTCCAACAAGAAATAGAAGAAAGTTTTAGAAAGCATGTTTAACACGTTAACCTTTTCCAGAGAAGGTGGTGCCTTTGACAATAATGAAACACGAAAGAATGGGGAAGGAAGATTAAATCAGATCACAATCTAAAAGGAATATAAAGGCACAGAAGGCACTTGGAGATGGTCAAAGTCACTGGAGTTGTCCTCAGCATCTATGGTCTTAAGGGCAAAGAAATAATTTTTATATCTTAGAAAATCTCAGTTACCAAGAAGTTACATTTCCCACTGAATCAACCTGATCCTGTAAAAATAACTTCACCATTCTTTCTTCCTGCTTCCAGGGGTTCTCAGGAGCCACTGCTTTTTGGACACTTGAGAAAACTAGCCAACCCTATTCAGTTCTCATGCAGGATTTCAATTCTTTGTTCTCTTTCTTCCCAAGTAGACCCTTGTTATACTTCAACCAAAGTAAGATTCTTGGAGATAGGACATGAGTTAAGAAATCCTTCTCCCTAGGTTTTAATATAAAATTGACTGCTTATGTTCTGCTGGCTAAAATTCCTATCCTCTGTGTTGCTTTGTCTTCCACATTTACAGATACACATACATGGTACTCTCCACCATTAAAAATTAAGCTTAATGTGTCATTTAGAAGTGAACTCTGTTTTATTTCCCAAATCTATTCCCCTTCTCAGTATAATTCTAAAAAGACTCCTGATAGTTGACATACAGTCTGGGAATGATGAAGAAAGTAGAATCCAGGATAAATACATGGAAAATCACAAAATTTTGCCCATTATCACTTTTCCCAACCTCATCTCACTCTCCCCTCCATCCTGGTCATAAAATGCCCAGCAATGACTTCAGAATTACTTACCAAAAATCAAAGATAAATAATGCAAAATTCATGAAGCCAGCAGATCTTTCTAGCTACTCAGTTCCTACTTGGAGTCTCACATCATTTCACCTCCACTGTACCACTATGTCTGGTTCAGTCTCAGACCTCCTAGGTCCCTCAGTTTCTTCATATATCAAATGGAGGTAATATAAAAAGCAGGCAAACTAAATAATATGGGACTAGTCCCTGCACACTTAGGAGAAAATGTCCTGTTGTTTAAAAATGCAAAGTACTGCTATCAATATAATTACTATTTCTGAGATTAATATGTTCTTAATATATTACATTAGAATACTAATTCCCTGACCCACCCTAACCTCTTTTTTGGAGTTTCTTAAACTTTAATTTGAAAGTAAATATTGCAGCTGCCTTCTATAGGGAAGAAAAGGGTATATTCCTGCAAGAAAAATGAAGACAATGTTAGCGAGAGGGGTACAGCACAGCTAAGACAATTCATCACAGGAAGAAAGATTTAGGGAGCAAGATGAGACAGGCTTACAGCAACATCACAGACCCTGGGTTAACCTGAAGCAACAAAAAAACCACCATACCCTAGCTGTACACCAGAGGGGGTAGGCAGAGAGTTAGGGGCCACTACAAACCAAGGGTATATTTATCCAAGGGAAAGGGAAGAGAAGTAAAATCCACTACTTGCTTCTGCATATCAGACCTGCACAGCAGACATGTGCCTTTCCCCTCCCAACTGGGAGTTCTGCTCTACAAATACTGCAAAGACTTCAGTAATAAGCCCCACAATACACAGGGTGACCTTTCCATTGGGAAAAGAAACTTGCAAGTAGGAGGCCAGAAGCAATAACACCTTATTGCCAAAATAAAACTCTCTGGGTTCCATGGCAGACATCTGGAAATCTCTGCTAGACTATGCAGCTTCCTTGAGATGTGTAGCAGCCCAGTCACCAAGATTATAACTGAATTGACTTGGCTGTTCCCCTATCTCCATGTCTAGTTCAGTTCTGTCACCAGAATCACACCCTTGATTACATTCTCCCATGCCTTGGTTCTGCTGATGTGTCTGCTAAATGGAACAGTTAATTCAATAAACCTCACTTCACTATCAATATTTTTTCCTCAAATCATTCTGTTGGCCAAGATTTTTAGCTCATATTATGGCTGCATTCCTTTTGTTATTAGAATCACTATTATTAGTGTTAGTCATATGACTAAGAAGGCTCTGTCTCATAGCAGAAAGTGCCACAGTAATCAGCTGGCAAAGAAGCCATCTTACCACAATGTTCCCATGTCTCCAAATATCAAATCCTGGCAGGAAACCATTAAAACAATAAGAAAAGGTTATTTTGCTACTTGTCACCCTTTGGACTTAATTTGTCAGGAAATAGCATTTACTGAGAAACCCTGGAGTACAGAGAAGTGTGACAGGGATGAAGAATGTTTGGGGCTTGCTCTGGCTGCCTCCGATCACCCCCATGCACCTCCAAACAGGAAAGTTGGGCCACTTAACAGGTGAAGGGCCCTGAGATGCCAAGCTGCCAACAGGTATGGCTCCACACACAAATATATATATATATATATATATATATATATATATATATATATATATATATATATTTTTTTTTTTTTTTTTTTAAGCCTTTCAGATAAACACCAGACTTCACTAAATCTTCAGAGTTCTGGAAGAAGCTGAGGTGAAAAGAACTGTTTTGTATCACAGGAGCTTTGTGAAGAAGGATGCCAGGCATCTTCTGAGCCAAACAGGATGTTCAGAAAGTTCAAGTATGACTGCAAAGTCCAGAGCCACTGGAATGGAAGAAGATGGAGGAGAAGTCGAAATTCTTGTACAGAAAAGACTGTGTGTTGGGTGGCTCTGCGATAGTGAGTGCGGGGGGGCAGGGAGGGAGACTCAGTTCAGTAGCCCCAATTGCCACTTGAGTAACTTCCCCATGTTGCCTGTCAGCCCTTATTCTGTGGGAAGTTGTCAGTTCAAGTTTTCAATGGGCAGGTTTGTTATCAGCAAGTGGTTTACAGCCCCTGGGCTGTGCATTAATTAAAACGGCTTTGTGCAGAGCCTTATTCATTAGCACGCTGCTTCTTTAATCACTGCCTCTTCAGCCACCAGGACAATCTATAAATCTCCTCAAATATGAAATAATGAAGTGGAATGGTTCAATTTATTACAACGTAATAAGTCAGGATAATGTGGGGGTGGACAGGGTGGCACTAAAGCAGGTTCCCTGCCCAGAGCCTTCCCTCCTTATTACCAGAGGCACCCAGGCCTCGCTGCAGCAGACAAAACCTGGCTCGGCCACCGTGTAACACAAACTCCTTATGCCCTTTGCATTTCTCATCCAGACAGGCCACAGAAGGGAGAATGGCTGGAGAGGTGCAGACAGCAGGCACAGGCCCAGAAGGAGCACAGTGCTAACAGCTCACTCTGCATAGGAAGGCATTCACTCCACTGTCTCAATAACTTTTCAGGGGAGCTCTGATGGGGCAGGGCAGGGACAACACCACTTCATCCATGAGATCCTGAAGTTCAGCATGCAGAAGTTACCCACCTAACAGGTCACAAAGAGGAAGAGTTTCCAACCCTGCCATTCAGCACAGAAGCCTCACCCCTAACTACGCACGAGAATCACTTGTGGGGCTTTGAAGCACCTGCAACTTTCCTTCAGTCCCACCCAAATGAGTTGCCACTGACGATCTGGGGTGAGTGCTGAGCACTGACAATTATTAAAAGCTCCTTGGTTAATTCTGTTGTGGAGCCCTGTTGAGAGCCATGTGCTCCATCTCCGAAGAATCACTAGAATGCCCAAGCTCCTCCCCTAGAGATCTTGATTGATTAGTTCAAGGGGATGAAGCCCAAGATTCAGTATTTTTATCTAGTTCCCCCAAAGATTCTTATGAAGAGACACATTTGGAAAACACTGAGTTGCCTCTAAAAAGCTAGCTCTCGCCATCACATCCCTTCCACCCAAGTCAGGGATTCTCACCTCTCCCCCCAACAGTGCACTTGGTAGGCACCATTTGTGTGACTGACATACTTCCGCCAGGAAAGCCAGATTTTCTTCCTAAGACTGTGCTAAATATAATGAACTACATGATTCTGTGATTTTTCTGTGCGCTAACTATAAACTTCTTTCTTCTTTCATTCACTGATTTTTTAACAACCCCATGTTCCCAAAGCTCTGCTTCAAGTGGCACTGATGGCTTACAAAGATGAGGTTTCCAGGTGCTGCTCGTTGATCGCTAACTCCCCATCTCTAGGATGCCCTGTGACACCTAACAGATACTCAGCCTAACTCTTGGATGAAATCGGAGATGCTTCAGACTAGAAGCCTACACCAAACAGAATCTGCAAAACACTACCCCAGCGAAACAGATATTCATGTATGCGTTCTTGCCAGAAGCTCACCCACCACTGCCAGGAATGAAGCCCTTGGTTTTATATTTTCATCCAGAAATAGCCCAAAGGCAGACCAAGGGAGTGGTCAGCACAGATTTGAAGGAGAAGCAGCTGAGTAGACACAGGTGTCCAGATACAGACATTTACTCTCTGGGTTGTTGAACGGTTTCACTTCTCCGCTTCCCAGACTGTCCCACAGCCAACAGATGCTGAGTGCCAATACTCTGGCTTTCCTTGACATCCTCTGGAAAGAGAAGGGGCAGTTCTGCATCTCCTCATCCAGGTGTAGTCTCCTACCTGCCCCTTCCTTCTAGAAGAACAGGGGAGAGGAGGGTTCTGGGCTTGAACACAGTTCTCTGCGGTATAGGGAGTAGAAAGTGCCGGGCGGGAGGACACCAGCATCTCCTGTGAGTTGGGGAGAACAGTCCAAGACAAGCTCTTCCTCGATGATGTTTCTTTCACAGAGCTGGTGAATGGAGACTTCATTTGGCTCCAATCCTTTGGAATCCAAATGCCATTCCAGCCAGGAAAATGCCAGGAATTCACTCTAAAGCAAGTAATACTGCTGCTTGCAAACAAGGGCCATCAGTCAGTTCGTTGCACACATTCTGCCTTTGTCTTCTTTTCCCTTTTTTACTGTATGTCACTTAATACCTGGTAGCCTACTATCACATGTATGCATTTATTGTGTTTATTTTTATGATCTGTCTCCTCCTGCTAGCAGAAAATTTCCACAAGGGCAGGGATCAGTTTGTTTCGTTTGCTGATAAAACCTAATCACTCCAACAGTGCAGACACACAGTAGTCTCTTGATAAACATTTGGTGGAAGACGGCAAGCACAGGACAGCTTGAGACAGTGGGAATGTGATTTACCCAACCCCTGTCTTACCCCACCAGAAGGGAAAAGGGTTAGGGAGGGGAAGCTTGTGTACTTTTCCTGTCCTGGGTATGCAGAGGTCTTTGGGCTATCTTCATAATCTACAAACAAACTAAGAAATCACAGGGTCCACTGCCAGCTGACCTTCAGGCTGGCATCTTACGACTCTCTGCAAGAAGCTTCTGTCACTTCCATTCCATGCTAGTTAAGGGCATTGAGAAATCAGATTCCCCAATGACATATTGGTTGTTCTTACTTAACCAGGTGACAAATAACCTGCTTAATAAATTATAAATGATAAAATATTGCAGAAAAACCCAATATCAATTTTAATACTTTAAAATGATTTATTAATCTGTTTCGCACTGTTTGCAGTGTCTGTTATTCCTCCCGTTCCCACAACATGCTGTGAATGAGGAAGAAGAATTGACAAGGTGAGAATAGGGGGAAGGGAGGCTGGCTTGACAGATATGATGAGTGAGGTCAGAATAAGCTGAATCAAAAGAGAAAAGGCACCACTGCTCCATGCCACGGATGGTCCCAGGGAAATTCTAAATAGTAATAAACCGCTATTGCCATCTTCCTTTTCTAGAAAATGCCAGAAGATCCCATATTCTGTGAATGCTTTTCTAAACCCCTCTCCTTGTAAGAAAACCAGTGATTCTGTTGATCCGTGGTACTGAGGACCCACCTCTGACATAGGCCCAATGTAGTCAGTTCATTTTGTTGGATGGAGAGAGAGTGAGGGGGGCAGAAGGAGGGAGGGAAGAATTAATTTCTTGGCTTTCAGGGGCTCCTTTCCTCACTCAGTCACTCGACTCATCTTTAGACCCCTGCTCTCCAGCCGGGGGACCAGGACCAGCCTCACAATCATAAGAGGCCTAGGACAACTAGGTAGATAGTGTCACTCTAATGGACACTTTACTCTTGGCAGCTTTCATTAAAAGACAGGTATTTCAAAATCAAACCTTAAAGATGTTTAGAGAGGGAGAGTGGGCAGCTCCCTTGTACTTTCCCACCCACCCAACTCCAAGCAAACTGGCATTTCTAGTGGTTTCTCTACCCAGAGATGAAAGTTTGTAGGTCCTTCCACATATTCGGTGAGTGGATCAGATAGCTGCTGACACTCTGGTGGGATCTTAGGGAACATGGAGGTCAGGCACAACCAATCAATGGCACAGACTTTGGAAGCAGATAACCTGGCTTCATACCCCCAGCACCTCCACTCCCTGAATGGGCTGTGTGACTGAGACAAGGTCCATAATCCCTTGTGCTTCAGTTTCCTCGGTTGTAAAATGGAAAATTGTGCAAATCCCTTGTGGGGCAGATATGAAGACAGAGCGGTTTAACAGATGCAGAATGCTCCAAAGGGTGCCCACAGCTAGTCTCTTACTCTTGGCCACTGGCAGTCCCTCAGGCATCACATCTGGAGTTCGATGGATCTCTATTCAAATCCTGCTCCGCCATTCTCCAGCTCTGCCTTGAGGCCCAGCAGGACGAGACCATTCAGGCTCCCCCTCTGTAAAATCAGAATGATTCTATCCATATCCAAAAGCAGTTGAAAGGACTGACAAGAGGCACATGAAATCTGGGTCTGGCATGTTGTTAGTCCTCACTAACGCTGTTACTCATATTAATCATTGTAACTAATTGTCATTCACAGTTTTGGGTGGAAGACACGGTTTAAAGACAGATTGCCTTTTCCTATTCAACCCCACCCCCAGCTGCCTTTCCCCCACAGATACCTGTATGCATGTGATCTGGGTCATGTCCCATAACAAAGTACAAAGGAAGACCTGGTACTGGAGGCCAGCAAAGTTTAGTTTGCCTGTGGCCTACATTTCTCTTAATTAATTAGAAGGGACAAATTTTCTTGGGCTCTTTCATTTTCTCCATTTCCTGGCTCCAAAGCACACAATCTGAAGGCAGAATTGGGGTAAAATTCCTTTGGCAAAAAACCAAAAAAATTGAATTAAACACATTGGGAAACGGAGAAAAGGCAGAGTGGGGGACAGCAGTATGACAGGGACTAGGGAAAGAGACAGACTGCAGGCAAGAAATCCACTGAGCACTAAGCTCAGCTCAGCTTCAATTTGTGGAAAGATGTGCAAACTGGAGGAGTTGCTTCTTGAATACAGGTGTAAATGGTATCATCACCTTGTGCACAAAGCAAGCTGCTTGCTCACAAACCTATTAACTGGTAAATAGCAATGTTCTGTAATTCCAGCTATTAAAAACAGCTTAAAGAGAAATCAAATCTCATTTAGCAGGGATTGCAGGGGTCTTCTTGGACTATTTTAAAGTTTCATATTCATCTAAGGAAACAGGCTCTAATTCTCCAATGTTGGCTTTCTTGGAGGCAATGCCATTTCCAGGCTTATTAAACATCCATTTAAAGGGACAAGGAAGACCTGTGAATGGTCCCCCCCAGACAGCAGCAGGACTATGAATGATCTTCCCAGTCAAGGGAAACCACAGGGACAGGTGGAACATTTCCTGCAATTTGCATATGAAGCAAGGTTGTCTGTGCTTTTCTCCCAGGGAAAAGAAGTGATCAAAATTAGAGGGAGGGTCTGTGCATATCCTCAGTTCATGAGGTCAGGTTCATATACCAACACAAAAGCAAGAGGTCTCACATTGCTTGAGCACTTACTGGGGCTTCCTCTGCCAATGTGTTATCACTTGTTCAGACAAAGCCATGTTCTGTCTCACAACCCCATAACCTCCCACAGACTTATTTTGTGACAACATCAGGGTCACCAGGAAAGCCAGGTTATTTTATAAGCTATCAGTCTTAGTTATGTGCTAATTTTTAAATATTAGTATTCAAAAAAGTCAGATAACCTTTGCTTACTTGATTATCAATATACATCTGTTCAGCTGCTAAGACCTACATAAACCTAACAGCAGAAAGACATTACAAGTCAATCAGCTGGCAGAGGAGAATAAAATCAGTTCTCTGAGCTCCAGTCTGATGACCCCACAACCAAATCAAACTACTCATCTTCCTTCCCTTGGGAGTAAAATTCTTCATCTCCAAATCTCTTCAGTCTCACACTTCTCAGAATAAGTGCCCTGCACATGGGTAGGCTGGCTGCAGCCTAATTATCCTTTGCAACCACTGGTGAAGACCATGTTTTTGTCCTGTATTTATCTTGATTGGAAACCAAACTTACTAGATCCTTCCAAAGATGTTGCTGCTTGAATCCTTCCAAAATTAGAATAGATGCATCCCCATTCCCAAGCCATTTGAGAATTGCAATATTAATGGGACATTGAAAAGTCAATGGGTCATTCTCTAGGCATATGAGAGACTTGGTACACACAAGCAAAAAAGTCCCCTAGGTCCCCTTTAATTACCATTCACTTCCTGTACACCTCCTTCATCATTGCTGATTACAGATATATCCATGTCTGAATAATATCTTCCCACTTTATAATCAGACAACTACCACTTACTCTGATAACCTGAGACACTCTAAGTATGATTTTGCCTGCAGAACACTCAGTCTGTATTTGGTTTCTTTTCAGGGGGTAGGCAAATTACCATACACTTTGAGGCAGAAAGCTGACTGGAACAACATACTAAGAAGACATGAATTCTGTCAGCGCACACCACCACGCCCAAGGTGAGGTTTCAGGAATAGCTCTAAATACATGATGCTGAAAATTCTGTCCCAAATGCTGTCATAGAGGAGAATGCCATGTACATGGGCTTTAAACCTCCAAGATTCTCATCAAGTCTTCTATAAAAAGCCCACTTACTCTAAGGGATCTATTTTCATAACAGAAATTATTATTTCTTAATTTTATAATATCCGTTGCCCTCTGTGACTTGAGTTGCCCCCAGCTGTAGATTCACATCCCGTTGGATTCACATAGAAGTGTTTTAAGGAAAGAATAACCCTGGTCTGTGGGTGAGGAAAGAGAGACAAGCGGACCTGCCTCAGTCATTCCAGGGGAAGTTGCCCTCTCAGATGGAATTTGATGCCTGTAATGTGTGGGGTCATAGTGAAAGGACAGCACAGAGTTCTGAAATCAAGACCAGCACAAGTCAGAGATTCAGGTTCTAGCCTGGCGTCCAGGACCACCTTGAATCAACCATTGACCTAGAACCTAAACTCTCTGGGGCTAGGGCAGTGTTCCCAAACTGGGATTACATGAGGAGCTTTGGAGTAATGGATACCTGGGCCAACCCCTGGCATTCCCATATAATTGATCTGGATAACAGAGCTCTTAAGTCTTTCCCAAGTGATACTCCTCCAGAGCCTCAGTGTCTTTACCATGAAATATGGAGTGATAATATATATCCCATGAAACTATAATCATAGTAGGAAAATGCAAGGATAGGTTGTATGAGAAAAAAAATAGCATGGAAGGAAGTGGTCTGCACATGAAATGACCTACACATTTTAAGTGCACCAAAGAAAGAAGTGTTCTAAAACCAATCAAGATTGGTGGCCAAAATGGTTTTCTTTCTTAATAACTTGCCTATAGGGAACTAGGAGCCCTAGGAGGGCTTTAGATTCTGATCCAACATCAACCAATGGGACAACTTTGAATAGGGAACATAAAGAAGACCAGTTTCCAGGCATTGCCTTATGAACCAGGCTCTTTCCAGATGATACGCTTGCTCCTTCACACTGCTTACTCAGCTCTGTGTTAAGCATTGTGCTGGTGATAATGGATAGAAAAATGAGGCATGCCTCTCTCTGCCCTCCAGCAGTCCATTGCCTGGTTACAGGGGGTATCGATGTTACCAACAGCCAAGGTTGTCATCAGACAATGGCCAACAAACCTGCAGAGGGGAACCCAGAACATTTCCCCAGAGTAAAATGATTTTACAGCAGAGGGGATATTTGGCCTGAACCCTAAAGGAAGGGTACAAGCTTGCCAGTGGGAGGTAGGGTTATGTGAAAAGGCATGCTGTGTTCAGAGAGATTAAGTAATTCAATAGAAGGTGGAGAGGAAGTTGTAGGCAGAGGCTGAAGAACGCCGTTTTTTCTGCTACAGCATATGGACTTCTCATTCCCATTTTATAGGTAAGTAAACTGAAGCTCACATCAAGGCCACGCAGCAATTGAGAGTTTAGATATGGTCTTTGAGCAAGGAAGTAGCATGGTTGGATTTTTCTTTGGAAAGCTAATTCAAGGAGCAATTTGAAAGCAGGATTGATCAGATACTCAGGAGCATGGGGAAGGGATGACAAGACTTGGACGAGGGTGCTGTCGGGGAGGGTAAGGAATGGAGACATTCTTGAGTACTAGGTGTGTCTGGTGGTGATGCTGGAAAGAGACAAGAGGGGATCTGGCTGGGGTATTGTAAAGAAACAGGTGATCTACTTCACCCAAGAGTCACCTCTGCAGACCTGAATCCTGCCGGTTAATGCTTTCGCACTTACTTCATGGCTTTACCTACTTACTGCTTCCTAAACTTTGAGATCTACACAAGTTGGTAATCACTTGAAAATTTTCAATTAAATGTAAAAAAAAAACAACAACAAGTAAATCTATTCTTTCTTTTGACTGCTCTATTGATTAAAATGAATGTCTGTGCTGGGACTGCTGAACCATGAAAAGCAATCTGTCTTAGATGGGTAACAGATCGTTAGGAAATCATTGGGTTGAAAGAAAGAGTGGAGAAAAAAATTTGCACAGACCCACGTGTGGGGGTGTCGGTGTGTCTATCTGTAGCTACGTAGCTGTGTGTAGATATGTGCTTTTCTATATATAGGGGACATATGCCACATTCTTCAATCAGAGCCAAACGCACAGGCAAGATTCCTGACAGAGGGGCACCATCCATAGCTTAGCAGATTCTAAGCCATGCTGCAGGGTACATGGCAGGGACTGGAGAGTGAGGGGCTATTCAGCTAATAAATTCAGCTCTCAAGAAGCCCTATCTGACATGTTTGACAGAACCTAAAACATTGTACTTCAAGACCATTCTCTGGAAAATTTGGAAAAACAAGTGGCATTAATATGTATGCCTCTAATTTCATCAAAATGTTAGTTTATAAGAGCTATTCTACATAAGTGAAACTCTTTGCTTAAGAAGGGGGAGAAAGGAAAATAAGAAAGAACTCTTTCTCAGCAACTACTTTCTACCACCTCCTCCAAATAAAGCAAGTTGTTGCAAACTCTGCAAGGTACACATTAGAGTTAAAATTGAAATCCACCCATCTTTAGAAGATTCTGAAATGAAATATTTGTCCTCTGTAAAATCCCCTTATATAGGATAAGTCTGAGAGGAAACTGGAGAAGGAAGGCCTTCCATTAAGACAGATAAATAAAAATAAAGGGACAAGGATGCCCCTTCCCTGCAAGGACAGCTTGCTCTTGTCACACACTCATTAGCTAAATTATTCACATTAGCACTCACGTTTCCCTTGTGACCTTTCATTAATAGCTGCCTACTCTTCCTTTTTCGGTGCCTTCATCTCTGTGGTCCGTCTGTTCTCACCCCCAGCATTATCTCCCTTCCAGCTCTTCCCTCCAAATCCTTCTTTTCTCATTGCCACTAAATATAGCATTTCAGGACACTATCTCAGTTCGTCCATTTGCTGGAGCTGTGGATCCTCACTGGGGACTGGCTGATACCATCTCAGACGACAGGGATAGAGGTCAAGAGTGGGAATAGACTTTGCTCTTCTCCAGATGACTGGCTCTTGCTTGAGCAGAATACTCCTCTATCTTCTGGGTCATACTTAATGGAACAGAGACTCATTTGGAAAAGTCATCTGAGCCATGTCACGTGATGGAACTTGTCTTCCCTATTTGCTAGTTATATAGCTTGAACATAGCACTTAAAGTCTCTGGGCTCCAGTTTCATTACCTGTAAAATGGGAATAGTAACTATTATAATGGTAGCTGTCAGTTGTACTTGCAAAATGATTTACTTTTCACGAAGTTAAAGATTTTCTGAAAATCTGGAAACAGGTTTTGACTTACTTAGCATCTGAAAGATGTGAGCTGGACATCTCAGAGGCTGTAGCAAGGCCTAAATGATTAAATGCATGTAAAAGTCTTAGAACAGTGCCTACCACAAAGCAAGCATCACTACTCACTTTCTTTGCTATGATGCTGAGAAACAATGATAGGAACTAAATTTTCTCACAAAGAGTAACAAATAACACTCTAGAACCTATGTTATTAAATACTGAGTCAAGAAAAGGGGACAAAGATATAGGAAGTGGTAGAAAGAATCTCCCTAAAAACTCTTGGAAGGGGAAAAGGGCCATGTCCCACATGGAATTGGTGGATGGGGCCAAAGGACCTTTTACTCTTCCCTTTCAACTAGACCTACATGTGTGTCCTGTTTCTTATGGACTCTGGTAGTGTTGGAACTACAGAAATGAATTAAGACACGGACCCTGTCATAGACAAGCAGACCAATGAGGGTGACACCAAAGACTCCAGCAGTCCTTGACACAGAGTGGGCATTCACTAATGAATGAAAACATGGATTTAAGAATGAATGAATGAAGGGGCGCCTGGGTGGCTCAGTGGGTTAGGCTTCTGCCTTCGGCTCAGGTCATGATCTCAGGGTCCTTGGATCAAGGCCCGCATCAGGCTCTCTGCTCAGCAGGGAGCCTGCTTCCCCTCTCTCTGCCTGCCTCTCTGCCTACTTGTGTTCTCTGTCAAATAAATAAATAAAATCTTTTTAAAAAAATGAATGAATGAATGAAGACTATAAAAATAGTAATAAAAATCTCTTGCATGGGAACACTTTTGAGAAAAATGCTTCTAATATGGAAGTCCATTAACCTTTTGAGCTCAATTAACCTTTTATCTTAGTGCACATAAATAATTATTTAGTGCTTAGTACTAAGCACATAAAGGATACAATAAGTGCACCACATGTCTGGCTGCACATAGAATATTCTTGTTCCCAGAAAATTTTAATGCATCTTAGGGTGGAGTATGATTTATTCTATTTCTGGTTTTGTCTTACTTTTTTTTTTTGTAAATTAAGTGTTTTTTAATAGATAAAATTTAATTTAAAAAATAATGACTTTTAATAATTAAGGTAATAGAAAGCATAATAAATACCTAAAAAGTCTGTGAAAACCAGATTAAATTATACAGGATAAAGGGTTAATTGGCTGTGCCTTTAATATGCTTTTCCTAGTCAAGACATCCCATCCACCAGCTTAAATAGCTGTCAATGCACCTGCAAATTGATTTGTCCCTTGATGAAGTTAAAGATTTTCTGAAAATCTGGAAACAGTTGCTGGAACCTTGCTGTTGTTGTTAACATCTGAGGCATGTGAGCTTTTTTCCCCACTATTTTTCATCTCAGAATTCTAGCACCAGCATAAATTTGGAGAACAACCTGCCTTTTCCTTACATATAGGAATACAGAAAACACAATAGAAGTAGCTTATTGTGCTCAGATTAAGTGAAGTTTTATCATAATGAAGCTAAATAAAATTCCCAAACTGCTCTGGTAGGGAGGAATGTCTTGATATTCCACTTGTGGCAAAGGGGTTCCACGTCAAAAATAAAGTGACGTCAACTTCAGTCTCTGTTTGCAGAAGCAAATAAATCATTCTGTAACACAGAGGCTTTCCTGTTAGATGTAAGACACACTTGCTGGGTGGTCTTTAATGGGGATGAGTAAGGCTGTGTGGAAGGCTGGTTTCTAAGCTCTTAGTTAGGTGGTATTCCCAGTCTCATGTGTGTGCCAATGTGTACATGTGAACTCACGCAAGTATTGACCTCAGGTGTAGAGAACTGAGTTAATCATAAGTCTTATTTATGGGCATACCATGCCACTGATTCTTTTATGGTCCCAAATGCTATGTTCATCTTCACTCATATTTCCCTCTCTGCCATAAGTAACCATTTGAACGTCTCTGAGATGAGAGATGATAGGTAGGTAGATAATAGATAGATGATAGATAGATAAAAGATAGATGATAGATAATGTGTATGAACACACACATATATCCCCTTACACATATGCTTATAAAATATGCTATTTGATTTTTGTTCATGTATTTCACTTAACATATATTGTATTATGCCATAGATCTCATTTTTTTTCTCTATCAAACACTGTAGTTTTAAGACTTAGCCAGGATAGCTGTGTAGATCTCTTCTGTTATATCTAAATGTGTTGCTGTAATTCATAATATGACTTCATCATGCTTCAGTTATCCATTCCTCTAGTGGCATACATTCAGTTTGCCTCCATCTCTCCACTACCATGAGCAATGCTATAATAAGCACCCTTGTACATGTGCCCTACTGGCCGGGAAAATCCTTTCTGGGATATACACCCAGGAGGAGACAGCTTGACATGAGGGTATGTGTACACTCAGTTTAAGCAAGTACTGTCAGATTACTCTTCACAATGGATGCCTCAGTTTATACTCCCACCATGAGGGTTCTCATATCCCCACATCCCCACTAACTGACATACCCTTCAGCTTCCAAATTACTGACAATAAAAAGGGGAGGGTAATTTTCATTTACATAATTTCAGATGATTTTTGATATCTCTTTGTATGTTTGCTTGATCTCCTTTTGGTTTCATCCTATTGCAAATTTCCTGTTCATATCTCATTTTTCTGTTGGAGGTCCTGTATTCTCTTGCTGAGTTGCAAGAGTTTCTAGGTATTCATCTTTAGAGGTATTAATCTTCAGTTGGTTTGTCATCACATATGCCATCTCTCAATTTGTTACTGTCAACTTTAGCTCTGATATCCTTTGTTGAAAAACTACCTTTAATCTTACTATAATCACATTGTCTTTTGTACTTTTATGCACTTTATGTACTTCTGGTATTTTAAAAAGTCTTCCTCAGCTCTTGGTCACAAAGATTTCCCTAATTCTTTCTATTAACTTTAAAGCTTTACCTTTCATCTGTAGGTCTTTAATTAACCTGGCATCCACCTTTGTATATGGTTTCAGCTGGGAAACCATATACAATATACAAACCATATAAAACCAGTTTTATTTTTCTCCATATAGTAAGCCATTTTTTCCAATCACAGCAATTTAAAAGACAATCTCTTCCTGACTGCTTTCCCGTACCACCTATAAAATATATAAAATGAACTTGGATCTATATCTAATATCTTATTTTCCTCCATGGCTCTATGGGTCTCTTCTTATATAAGCACCCACATATTGAATTACTATGACTTTATGGTATAAGACGTAGGAGAACACTTTTTTTTATAAAGTTGACTTATACATGGATCTTTTCTTTTCATATAAATTTTAGAAACATTATTTAGCTTTTTTAATCCAACTAGTACTATAACTGGAAATGTATTGAATTTATAGATTAATTCAAGAATATTGGCATCCTGATGATAATAACTTATATTAAGAGTACGAAATGATTCACCATATATTTGGATTTTATCTACATATCCGTTGATATATTTTTAGACTTTTACATAAATATCTAGAATATTTTTGCTAATTACTATATTTTGTTTTTGTTTCTGGCTTTTGTAGGTGGTATCTTGGATTTTAAAATATTCTAGTTGGTTGTTGCTAGTATAGAGAAAGCCTTTGATCTTTTTAAGTTAATCTTGTGTGTGAAAACTTCACTGACCTTTGTTTTTAGTTATAATGGTTTAATTCTGTTGGTTTTTCTTTGTATATGATCATGTTATCTGCTTATGACAGTTTTGGATTTCCAATTATTTCAACTTTGATTTATTGTTTGCATTTATTCTTTTCTTAAAAAGCATATTAAAACATCTGCTTTAATTCAGACTGATTGTGGGTGAGTTTAACCCCTAATACTGACTATTTCCCACAGACTTACATAATCTATTCTCTTTTGGGGACATCTTAACATCCCCATTCATTTTTGATAGTCCTGCAAAATTCCCCAAAATTTGGCTAATATACCCCGGACTGTGGATGGAGAAATAAAAGCAATTAAAAGAATTATGGAATGAGTACTAGAACTCTCCTTTCCAAATCAAAGGGTAGAAATGGGTTTAGGTGTAACGTTCTAATTATAGTTATTTCCTGAATGTTTGTATAAGAAATGATTGACACATTCTGTACTGTCCATGTATAAATAAATAACAACAAAGACACATCCTGTTTCTTCCAGTTTCTGTTGCAACTTCTTCTAACCATTTTCTAGATATTATCTCATTTCACTTAACAAAGGTTTGAGGTGGGTACTGTTATTTTCCTCATTTTATTGGTAGGAAATCAGAGGCAGGAAGAGGTTAAATCCTTTTCCAAAAGTCACAGAAATAGTGAGAACCAGGAGCCCGGCGCCAGAACGTTCTCACCGTTATGCTCTTGTCTTCTGCATCCCATGGCACTCCATCTCAGGAGGAAAAACCAACACCTCTGATAGCAATCACTAGTCAGCTTCACTTCATTGCCTTTATCAGCCAATGCTATTTTAATGTCCTTTATTTTGGCACAGCTAAGTAGAATAAGGAATACAGTGTCATTACCTTGCTCTCTGCTTCTTTTCCTCCTAGCAGTCCAGCTAGCAGACTCTCCAAACCAAAATAGTCAAGTACTTCTGCTGTCCCAAAGAGAGTTCAACCACAGAACAGGAGAGGAGAGGAAAGGCACGTACGTATCTGAAGGCAGCTGCTTTCCACCCGCCTCAGCAATGATGCTGTGTGTCCACAGAGAGAAGTGCTGAGCAGGGTTACAATCTGGGCAAGAAAGACAACTTTCTAGCTTTTCCGAGTGGGGCTTCTTAAGAAAAGCACTATTATTTTGTTTTGAGTACTGAAAATACTTAGATTAGACACATCTATGTTCAATCGTGAATAGCCCTTCCTCCTCACCTCTCCCCCTAAAATCCAAATATTAAATGCAAAGACTAATATTCCAATTTATAGATATTCTGTTTATACATAGGATTGGCTCTTTCTGTTTCAGTAATAGAGAGATGGATAGCAATAGTGCATTGTCTGCCTGTGAAAACAAGACAAATATTTTTTAATCATGATGAGGTATATTTAATGGTGCAAGATAAGCTCGAAGTTTACAGCTAAATTTGGTTCTGACTTGTAAGTGCAGGTATTCCAAGCTATACTCAAAGAAGAGGCTAGGAGCGTGGCTAGAGCCTTGCTGAGAGAAGGGGAAAACTCTTCGTCTCAGGTTAAAGAGTGTGAAATGTGCATTTCTTCACCTGCACAAACCCCTCCTTCATTCTTGTTTTATCCCTCACGAATCGGTGAGTCCAGGATTTTATGAAGTCCTCAGTGTTTCTATTTTCAAACTACTACTTTATTCACTACTGCCAGAAATAAGTCACCTTAGCAAACTCTAATGGTGGCAATTTTGTGATGCATAAAATTGATTTATGCTTACAATCAAAATGTATTTCCCTTGATAATTTATGCTCAACAATTTAACATAATTATTTGTGCCACAATTTTAACATTTCTACCTTCCTGACTGTCAACTTTAGAATACAAACACATATATATACACAAAACAAAACAAACAAACAAACAAACAAAACCCTCCCTAACCTTCAGAGGCAGGATTTATTAAAAAAAAAAAAAAATCAATGTCATAGCAGCCTCTTTTGTATTTTGTTGTGACAAGGCTGAATTTAAACAGCCTAGGAAGTCAAAACAACAGGAGAAATATCAATACATATTAACTTAATCAAGAAGCTCTGCTCTGTCATCCTTGTCTACACTCAAATTATGCTTCCACTGTAAGTTCCACATAGCTATTGGCATCTTGTAACTTCCCCACAAATATTTGCAGTCTTCAGCGGTCATCTGACATGAAGGATGGCTATAGGCTCCATGACATCTTCTTTGCATCTGTATGAAATTTTGTCACAACCGTTTTAAGAATATCACTCCTCAGGCAAGCTCTGACTCACTTGTTTAAATTCGCAATCTTAAAATGTCTTTTATCTAGCAAATGCTTTTTTTTCACATCCCCCAATGACATTCCAATAGAAACTTCATTCTTTGTTGTTCTGCATAAGCCTCTTTGAAAAGAAAAAAATTAATAAAAGACATGTTAAATCCAGATACATGCACAAAGTACCAGCCTCACCCAATCCTGGGTATGCCACACAGGACTCTGAAACATGCATCTGATGAAGGCACCAAGAGTTAGAGCAATGAGACCAGCATACCAAGTGTGGAGACCAAATAGACTTGACCTTTTCAGGTGTTATTCATTCATGCCAACATGTTCTATTCTTCTTCCCCAAAAAGTAATTGGAAGAGACACTCCAGCGGTCTCATTAAGCATATAAAATGTTCACATTATCACACATGAAGATGACTCTGCTGGCCCATGAGTACTCTCAGCCGTTTCCAGAGTAACAAGTGAGTGTCCAGCCATTCCCATTCTCTTATTTCCTACCCCTGGAGATCCAGCGCTTTAACCAACAACTGGTCCCAGGGGAAACTTATAGTCATGAAGACAAGTGGACTTTAGTGTCTACCTGAGCATGGACCCACACTGATACTTAAAGACAGGCTGCACAATGTGTGGCGCCAAGCGTAAAATGAAATTCAGGGTCCCTCATTCCATGAATAAGAACTTCAAGTCAGTGGCAGCAGAACATTACACCAAGCCTGAGGGCCATCCCTGAGCTAGGCTTTGTGTGACTGTACAGGTCTCAGATCTGTGAGGCTGGCCTGCTGCTATATCTGTCATTCACTTGGAGATAAGAGACAAGGGGACTTTGCCACATGATCAGAAAGGGCCCAAATGTGTAGCTGTCAATAGAAAACCCTCACTCAAGCAGTTCATTCCAAGAAAGCATCCCTCAATTCCCCCAGGAAAATAATCCAGATCATTGTTTCCTATTTCTTGGGATAAAAGTGGTCCTACATGAACTCCTTTGAGAAGGAAATAAATGTACCCAGTCTCTCTTTATTCTTAGAAACCCAGTCTCTCTAAAATATCCTTTCTTAGAAGGAAACAAGTGTTATCCCTGTGCGATGGTTTCTGGGGAAATACAGGAACTAACTCCTCTGTCCTTCCATGTCCCCACTATAGTTATTCCCAGGGAGAAAGAACGCATCCTAGTTGATTTCTGAAACACTCTTTTAAGAATATCCAAACTTACATAATTCTTCATATAAATACAAATGTTAAAACAACCAGGGTTTTGCAACCATTAGCCTTTAAAATGACACAAAAAGAGAAAAGTGTATTTACATTTCCATAAACCCTAGGACTCATTTGAGTCAACCTGTAAGAGTGTTTCTGTCAACAGTATTGTTTGTTATTATCAAAGGTATGAGATGGGTGACTATGTGGTTCTGTTGGTTAAGTGTCCAACTCTTGATTTCAACTCAGGTCATGATCTCAGAGTCATAAGATCAAGCCCTGCATGGGGTTTATGTTCAGTAGGGTATCTACTTGAGATTCTTTCTCTCTGCTCCTCCCCCCACTCAAATAATTAAATAAATCTTTTATTTATTTATTTATTTATTTTATTTTATTTTTTTTTAGAGATTTTATTTATTTATTTGACAGACAGAGATCACAAGTAGGCAGAGAGGCAGGCAGAGAGAGAGAGAGAGAGAGAGAGGGAAGCAGGCTTCCTGCGGAGCAGAGAGCCCGATGCGGGGCTCGATCCCAGGACCCTGAGATCATGACCCGAGCCGAAGGCAGCAGCCCAAACCACTGAGCCACCCAGGCGCCCCATAAATAAATCTTTTAAAAAAGAAAACATGAGAAAACCAAATTTTAAACCTTTCCTGTTGACTTTTCTTCCCAACAACTTAAAGTCACCACACCAGGGGGTGCTAAGAATTGTCATCTTTTGTGAGAAATTCAGCTTTTACTTTTCCCAAAATGACATGTAACAGAAGCCCAATTTAAAGAATTTGTTAACAATTAGGGTAAAAAGATTACCTATAGATCACCTTCTGTTAATTGATTCTATTAATAAACTTGATGTCAAACAAAATCCCAGAATATCTCTGTAACTGCGATTGATATTCAGACACATGTATTCCTGCAATAATTATTTGTTGAGTTCCTACTGGCATTAGAGCATTCCATTAGATACTTAAACATTCTAAAATATAAGTATATAGAATATAGAAAAACTAATGTACACTTGAGGTACTTACAGTTTAATAAAGAAATGAATGTATAAATAAATAACTATAATAGGGGGATGAATGCCATAAAAGGACCATAGATTTGGTGTTGTGGAGAATAGGCAAGAAGATACTACTTCCCCATGCGGAGATCTTCAGAGGTTCCCCATGGAAGAACTATTAATGTCATTATACCTTAAACTATGGATAAGAATGTGGAGCAGTTATGCAGGCAGGGCCTTCCACCAAAAGGAAACAGCATTAGTTGTACCCTGATAGTAATCCCTAGTCTAGTCTATCTAGTAACCATCTAGATAGTAACCATTTGATCTACCCTTCCCCTTCTTCTCTGTAATTTTCTGGAGAAACTGAAACTTGCCAAATCCCCTTTCTCCTCTCCTGAGCTCTCAAGTAATCTGCTCCTACCTTCAACTGAATATTTTCTCAGAAAATGTCACTTTGGAGCTCTTAAATGTCAAATGAAATGGGCATTTTAAAATCCTAATCTTACTGGATCTCCTTGCTATGTGTGATATAATTAATCACTCCTTGTTCTGAGGCTTCCATGATGCCACATTCTCTGGCTCTCCTTGTATCTCGGACAGCTCCTTCTCTGGTCCCTTCGTGGGTTTGTCTTCTTCCATCTGCTCGGTAAGTGTTGCCATTTCACAGGGTTCTGTCCTCCACCCACTGTTTTTCTCACTCCACATGCTCCCTGGGTAACCACAGCCATTCTCATGATTTTAATCACCATCTATATGCCAATGATTCCTAAATCTATATTTCCAGGTTTGGCCTCATCCCCTGAGCTTCAGACTCACATATCAAAGCTCCACTTCAATATCCTACAGGCAACTAAAACTCAACATGTTGAAAATGAAAATCATTAGTTTTTTTTTCCCCCTAAAGTACCACCCCCTCTTGTAATTTCTGCCTCAGTTGGAGTTTGCTGATTTTATTCACTATGTAGTTCTCAAATCTGTTCCCTTTTTCCCCATCATTCATACCAATACCCCAGATTGATACCTTGTCAGCCTTATCTAGAGTCCTGTAAAAGCCTCCCAACACCATCTTATTCCCTCAGACTCACCCCTGAATATCTGCCAGGTATCAATTATACACAAACACACACACACACACACACACACACACACACACACACACACACACACACACTTTGAACCTTGCAAACAATACAGTTCTTGGGAATCAGATCTAGGTTTCTTAACCTGAAATTCAAGGCCTGTCCATTGCAAGAGAAAGAAGAAGTTCTGAAACTGTCTCTAAACAGCTTATGAGGAACCCATAAAGGATTTCAGGGCAGCACCAGTGGCCCAAATGAATGGAATGAACTTGATTTTTATAGAGGTATTTTCCTGGCTAGATGTCTTCAGCACTATACAAAAGGATAAGTATAGAAACAGAGAAGGTAGACAGAAGGATTGATCCATGATCAGTGTGGTATAATAATAGCATTTAGGACATTGTCCAGAGAGTCAATGAAATTTAAAGGAATAGTCCATGGAGTGCAGGCTTGATAGAGAAGAAACAGAAAAGGGGAAGACAAACAGGGTGATGGGGAAAAAAAATAACAGAAATAAAAGACTGGCAGTTTCAATGAGACTAAAATAATGGAGTGAATATCACAGCAAAGGGAAACTGGTCAGATAGCGGTGTGCTTAATGGTAAATTCTGGAGATGAAACTGTTCTAGGTAAACACATGATTCTGGCTGTGGTCAGTTTTAATGCATAGCTAATATAAAGTAAAGGTAAAGTACATTGGAATTTGAGGAAGCTGTAAATCCCTAAAGCTAAAGAGTAGGGTAGAGCATTTATCACTGTATATATCACACTGGACTATAAATGTCTATTTGTAGGTTTATCCTTACTAGACAAAAACCTACCAGAGATCAAGTCCAAATTCCCCAGGATCCAGCACAGTGCCTAAAGTAGGGTAAATAGTCAGCAAAGTATTTAATGATTAACCAAAGCTTGAAAGTGGGGAGTTCTGGGACATATAGAAGATGCAGTATAATTTGGGTGGTTCAGATGTACAAAGATTAATAGTGAGAAATAACACTGGGGCCAAATAATGGATGCCTTTGTATAACAAGCTGTGATATTGTGATTTATAATAAGAAATATATATTTGGTCTTCATCCCTATTTTGGGCACAGAGCTCCTAAAATATTGGAATTTTTTTGTTTGTTTTATTAATGAGGTGACTTGGAAAACACCTAATAATAGGGAGTCAAACACAAGTAGAGTGTTAAAACTTTTAGTCCTACTCCCTGATTTCCAGGGAGGGGAGAGGGGCTGGAGGTTGAATCAATTGCCAATGGCTAATGATTCAATCAGTGAAGCTTCCATAAAGCCCCAAAAGGATGTGGTTTGGAGAGCTTCTAGGTTGATGAACAAGAATGCTTCCTCATGCCATTCTGCTGGGCCTCAAACTCCATGAGGACAGCAGTTCCTTTGTTCAGTACCTCAACCTGTGTATCTCTTCATCTGGCTATTAACTCATATCCTTGAATATCCTTTTTAATGAACCAGCAACCTAGTGAGTTAACTGGTTTCCTGAGTCCTGTGGGCCACTCTCACAAATTAATTAAACCCAAGCAAGGGATTGTGGGATTCTATGATTTATAGCCATTGGGTCAGAAACACTAAAACCTGTATTTGCCACTGGAATCTGTAGTAGAGGAGAGTCTAGTGGGACTGAGTCCTTAACCCGTGGAATCTGATGCTACTTCTGGGTAGACAGTGTCAGAAGTGAGTTGGATTATAGGATACAGAGCTGTTGTCAGAGCATTCCTTGGTTCTGTGAGGGAAATCATCCCCCAACCCACACTGGAACTGGGTGCAGAATAATTATAGGTCAAAGAAATTGACCTTTATTTTGTAGCAAATTGGAAGTCACTGAAAATTTGGAGCTTAGATGAAATGGAATGTACCAGAAATGGAATGAAGAAGGAATGGAATCAGTACTGTATTCACAACTATGATTAATATTTATGATCCAAAAGCATGACACAAAGCTACCTTCTGAATCATCAAGAAAAAATTATGTTGTGTTTACCATAGTAATTCTGTCCTGATAACTATACTGTTTCTATTATCACTCTTTGGAACTCGTAATCTGCTCCCTCCATTCAGATAATGGCAATTCAACAAAGGATTATTGAATTCCTTTTAATTACTATGCTCCAGGCTAGGCACTTTTACAAATGCTATTTTACTCCATTTAAAACATTAGTTTCATAAACCAGATCATCAGATTTCCAAACGTTGTTAGGAAATGAATATAATATTTATATATCATAGTATTTCTTGGGCCCAAAGATCTTAGCCACATACAAGATTATGCAGTTTGTTTTGTTTGTATTTTAATTAAACTACTTCTATTCAAAGTCTTAGAACATAGGTAGAAAACAGAAATTCACCTTCTAAAAATGGAGAAAATAAGACTCAGAAAGATTTAGTAATGTCTCAAAGGTCATATAGAAAGAAGATAATGAAGCCAAAGTTGGAACTCTGGAGCTCATGCATGGTCTTCTGTAGGCACCATGATTTAGATGTAAACTTCATCAGCTCTGAAATGCGATCTCTGTACAACAGACAAGTGGAAAATTGGCCATTCAGCGAAACACAGTGGAAGGGAAGCAAGCTGCTGGGTGAGTTCCATCATTTATTACCACGCTGGTCCTAAATTTTCACACCTAATTAATCAAGCTTGCTCTGTAATCACTTTTCTACGTGTGGTGTTGGTGGATTTTACAGCTGCAGTTTTAATGAGCTGCTGTTTCTTTTGACATTTGGAAATCTAATCTGGAAAAATGATTTGATGACTTGTAAAGACCTTTCATTTTATATGTTTAGCCATGTAGCTTTCCAGGGTCCTTGGAGCAAACAAGGGGCAACCATATTTTCCATATAGCTGCTGTTCTTGCCAGTACATGCAGGCCAATTCCTATGGAGTTACTGAACAGATGTGGCTGGCAGCCCAGAGAGCTAATGAGAATTAATATTAGTGATTGTAAACACCTAGGAATAAATGGGAATTTGTGACTTGACTTATGAGAAGATGATATTTGAAAACCCAAAAACTTGCACAAAATACTGAAAATTAGGGAGGCCATCCCATCTTAGGAAACAGAAAGTTAATAGGGTGGACAGAGAAAATATATTCGCTACAAACAGAAAACAACTATCAGAATATAAAAATATGTCAGCTACAGAGAGAGAGAAACAGCATGAGAAGCAACATTTCTACTTATAAGGAACATTAATTAATATTCTATAGACTATGTAATTCTTGTAATTACTTCTCCAAAATTGGGGTGTTTTGCTGAGAAAAAATATCCTAAAGAAAATACACATGTCAAAATATATTATTCCTGAGTGCATGGCACATATGGATAGGCTAAATTGGCCTCCTTATTCCCATTGCAAACCCCGCAGGAGCCCTAGGATTAAAGACTGGCAGTCATTGCCCCATCAAGCAGTCCATTCCTAGGGAATTGTAATTTTCAAGCTGGAGGAGACAATCTGGAAAGAGGACAATTGCCTGTGAATTCTGCAGCCACTCCACCCCAATATACTGAATGAGATTAATAAACAATTATTTCTTTTGAATCTCACAGTATTCATAAACAGCTCTTGTCATGTGGCTTTCTACAGCAAGTATGCTGATTTAATATTTCCTAGATCATACCCTTTTTCCTCTTGCACCCTGAACTATTTGATTTCAAATTAATTGGTAACTACTTGCATAACCACCTTTGCTTGCCTCCTTCTTGTGGTCTTCCTCGCTTCATCAACAAGTGAAAGATTTTCAGCCATCAAACCAAACAATCAATTTTGGTTGCTAAGAGGGAAGACATCAGTCCAGAAAAATTGAAGCTGAAGGGTCAGAATTTGTTAATACCATTTCAAGCTTAGAGCTCATAAGTATTCCAAGGTGCAAAAGAACTTTGCAAAGAGTCTGAAAACAAACCAAAGCAAAGAACTGGCTCTGCAGTAGATGGTATTTCAAAATGGCACCACTGAAAAGCAAGGGTAGAAACAACACATAGAGCATCCTGCATTGTATTTAAGACATCACACACACACACACACACATGCACGCACGCATGAACTATCTCTGGAAGAGGACACATGAAACTGACAGCTCCTACCTGCATGAAGAGAAACAAGATCCTGGTAAATGGGAGACAGCTGATGATCTACTTTGCACTCTACATAACTTTGATCCCTTTTAAATTTTGCTTGTTATAAATATATGTCTTTTTTAAAAGATTTTATTTATTTATTTGACAGATAGAGATCACAATTAGGCAGAGAGGCAGGCAAAGAGAGAGAGAAGGAAGCAGGCTCCCTGATGAGCAGAGAGACCAATGTGGGCTCGATCCCAGGACCTTAGGATCATGACTGGAGCCGAAGGCAGAGGCATTAACCCACTGAGCCACCCAGGTTCCCCTACATATATGTCTTATTGATAATAAAAACTTCTTTTTCAATGGCAGTTCTCACACTGATAGTTAAGTTGTCTAGTTCTCAATCCCAGATCCAAGATTGGGGAAAGCATTTGTCTGCCATAAAAGCCCACCATCCTATCCTTATCTTTCCCACTGTTCACACTACAGACTATCTCCATTTGGAAGGCTCTGTTTAAGGATACTTTGGAAATCATCCAGCACACAGGTTCTCATATATCAGATGAGGAAATGGCCCAGAGCAATACAAATTATCTTTCCAGGTTCTCCTTGCTTTCTATAGACATGGTTAAGGACAAAAACTTTTTATAAGAAAACATGGCATGTGTTTCTAACTTTTCTCTCCAAAAGGATGAAGTCACAAAGAGCTGGCTTGAAAATATTCCTTCCAGGTAAATCTTTCAAACCCACTAGAAGAGGATCGTTTTGTTTTGTTTTGTTTTGTTTTGTTTTTTCTTTTCCCAAGCCTCCGTGTACCACTGCTACCAGCACTTTGCTCCATTAATCACTCTACGATTTCCAAAAACTCCCTTCCCAACATAATTAAGGAATCTAGAATTAAACATTTTGTTAGTTTGGGGCTCGCAATACCAATCCATCCCAGGAGAAATCAGTCTCCAATCAGTGGCACCACAGAGAACCCAGAGCAGCTGTGCTTCCTAAGGCTGGTGGCGGCTGCCACTGTGTGCATTGATCTGTAGGGATTTCCGAGTCTCCCCTAACAGCTCAAGAATTTTATAATCTAACCCCACTGTAAACTGCAAATTTAGAATTTGTCAACAAAGACCTAGATGAAGCTAATGCAGCTTTGCATCATCTACAATCTCTCCATAACAGCCCTAGCAACAGGCTGGAAGAACAAGCTGAAGGCCCCAGTCCTGTCTCTCAGAACCCAAATGTAGATGGGGAGGGTTCTCATCTGTCAACGCCCCCATCCATCCGATGCAAGGAAGGCTCAGTCTATATTTTCCAAATGGAAAATTATACTCAGCACAGAATCTCCTCAAGCTTTTGTCTTCTCTAGTCTCAGTGATTGCAGAGGCCTACTAACTAGTCCTCAAATCATTCTCCAAGACAAATTCCAAACTCTGTCTCATGACATGTGTGTTCTATGGTCGAAGTGCTGCCTGCTTGGTCAGCTTCACCAACCCCAGATCCCCACATTCACTAGTCACACTGAACCTCAGGCCTTTCTCAACTGTCCATAGCCCTGTGCTGTTATGCTTCCACGGTTCTGCCTTCTGCACCAACACATGGCCTTTTGTGTTTTACCCCATAATTACATATTCAACTGACTTCAGCCCACCTTTTAAGATTTAAATCAAATATCTCCCTAAGAAGCCTCTTATGATTTCAGTGTCCATCTTTTGTGCTTGCTGTTTATGTTGGAATTATCTGTTTTGTGTCAGCTCCTCTCTAGACTCTGCATTCTCTGGTAGTGTGGCCTTATCCAATCTGGGATTCCAAGAACCCAACATGGTACCTGCTAAGTTATTGAGCATTAAGTTAGTGTTTGCTGAAATTTAGTATAAAGGTTAATAGTTCTATATTCAGACCATTTTAGGTACAAATTCCACTGCTGTCACTTACGAAACAGCCATAGGCAAGTTACTTTACTTCTGAGCGTGTTTCTTCAGTCCTAAAATGGTGAAAATACCATGAATTTCACAGGTTGTTGTAGGGATAAATAAGTTCATATAGATAACAAGCTTAGCAGATAGCAAGTACTCAGCAAACGTAGCTCTATTGTTACCATGCTCATACTGGCTGTGAAATCTTGTCCAAGTTTCTTGCCCCTCTCCAAAGCTCAGTTTTCTCATCTCTAAAGTGGGGATAATAATAGCTTTCAACAAATTGGATTATTGTGTAGTTAAAATGTGGTCATCCTTGAAAAATACCTAGCCAAAACACCTGGAACATAGTAAGAGTTGATGGTTAATATGTTGTAGAACTCTTAAAAGGACCTGAAAGCCCCCGTATTCATGCTTCATCTGTTGGAGCTGATCCATGCCTTAGAAAGAAAGAATTAGAGGCAGAAACAAGAGCCAAACTGGAAAGGGAATTTCTTTCAGGCTGTCATGTCAGCTGTGAGAAGCATTTGTTACTTGCATCCCCCTACCACCACCATCACCTATTCCCTTCCCCCAGACAAACCAGGGTTGTTTAAATTTAGATCAAATGACAAGTTGCTTGCAAAAGAGAAGGAATAAAGCAGCTGATAGGCATCACCCAGAAACTAAAAGAGTATGGGCAGATAGAACTGTGAAGCACAGTTTCCAATTGGCCATGACTATGTCTTGAGTCTAAAACATCTTCTCCCCATTTCTCTTGGTGGAGGCCAGAAGCACTCCTCATTAAGATAATGAGCCACTAATTCATTTCCAGGTGAAGGGGGTACTCACAAAACTGCCTCATTTTCCTTGTATTGAAGATCATTAAAATGAAGGGTGGCAGTCTATTTGGACAGAGTTGGTAGTAACAGCTTGACAGCTGCCGCCTGGTGGGAATGCAGGGGAGTTGGCAGAGGTAGGAGATTCCCAGGAGACAGAGGGAGAGAGACAGAGAGACAGAGAGGCCAAGACAGACAGAGATGGAAACCAAGACAGACAGAGAGACCAAGAGAGAAGGCTGATGATGCAGAACCTTCACTGACATGGTACAAGGGTTGACTAGACTTGGGCAAGCACGCACCAAGAACTTCATAACAGGAATGGAAAGTGCTCATACTGCAGCCCCCACATAACCTTGACTAGTTACATATTTGAACAAATGTCCCTGAGAAGCCTCTGTAAGTAAAATTGGCTTAATTCTTAAACCTTCAAGGAGCATCTTTCATATTATTATTATTTTCCCCAATATACTCCCTCCTTTCATTCCCCTTACCAATATTCTTTCTGAAGATTTTCAAGAATATAACATATCAACATACTTATTACTTTTATTCATATATTATTTATCATGACCATTTCTCTTGTCACTAATAGTTTTCAGAAATATTTAATAAGAACATTTTATTTAATAGCCATTAAAGATGACACCTCACTTCTTATTGGAATCCTTCTATTTTTTCACTATTTGTACTTTGTAATATGATAAACATACTCTTTCATAAATTTTGTACACACTTTATTTTCCTAGGATACATCCTCAAAGGCAGAATCAACAATATGGAATTTTAGAACATTCCTAATCTCTATCTTTGTTTCACAAACTTAAATGACCTGTGGCTATCACATTGCAAACAGCTTACCACCATGCAGAAAATCCAGTTTTTAATTGCACATTACTCCACACTACTTCTTCAACCTTGAGCAACTTTCTTATCTTCTATGCTTTCAGTTTCCTTCTCTGCAAAATGGAGGTCTTAGTACCTACCCTGCTGAGGTTTTCAGAAAATTAAACCAATTAAAAGATAAAATACATAGGATCATTATCACAATAGAATCAAAGGGGGAAAAAACTGGGCACCTGGGTGGTTCGGTCAGGTAAGTGTCTGACTCTTGATTTCGGCTCAGGTCATGATCTCAAGGTTGTGAGATCAAATCCCACATCAGGTTGGAAATGGAGCCTGCTTAAGGGCCTCTCTCTCTCTCTCTCTCTTTGCCACTTCCCCACCCCATGTTTTTTCTCTTTCTCTCGTGCTCTAAAAATAAATAAATAAATAAATAATTACATCAATCAATCAATCAATCAAAGGAAAAAGACTGGCAAAACACGGTACTTATTCTTGACTTTAAAAAAAAAAAACTACTAGAAATTATAAAGACAAGAAAACTTCCTTTTCCTTAACTCAATAAGAAATATTAGCAGAATATGAAAGTCAATCTAAAACTACATGTTGATACATCAGAAGACTTCCCATCAAAGTAAAGATGCTCACTTTCAACAGTATTATGGGGGGGGGTGCAATTCTACATAGTGCAATAAGAAAAAAATACTGGAGAGAAGAAAGCTGTCATTATGTGCTAAACATACAATCATCTGCCTGAAAAGTCCACAGAAATAAATTTTAAAACTGTTAGAACTGATTGACAATAGTTTGTAAGAAGATTTGAATATCCAGCAATATTATACTGAAAAATTACAATAGAAATAGCCATATTAATAACAGAAAAAATTCCTTGAGCTGCTTATGATCAAACCTAATATAAAATGTATCAGGTCTATATGAACCACACTATCCACTTTACAGAAGAAAACAGAGACTTGGATAAGTGAATAGGCATACCATGTTTCCAGATGGAAAAAGTCATTCTCTTAAATAATCTAAATTAGTCTATAAACACAATAATAAATTCAGTCACATCAAAAATCTCCATGAATTTTTTATGAAAATTATAAGCTGCTTAAAAGATTAATATGGATGATAAAAGTGTAAAAATAGCTGATAAAATATTGAAATTAAAGAATAATAAGTGGATATATGCTTGACAGAACATACAAACATTTGATAAAGCCACAGCAATTAAAATCGTATGAAAATTCCACAAAAATATGCAAATACATGAGTGGAACCCATAGCCACATGAATTTAGCATATGATAAAGGTTACATCTCAACTTAATGAGGAAAGCATGGATTCTTAGTGTTAAAACCAGTTACTATCAATAAGAAGATATTTAACTTACATTTCTAATTGAAAACATACAGAAAAACAAATCCCAATAAAAATGCTAAATCTAGAAAGTGAGTAATATGAATTTTAGAAATAACTAGAGGGTAATGTGTTTCTAACCATGCAATAAGACTCCTCATCCCTTTAGAATGCAGATGCAGAGGAGTAAGTTAACAGACTCCCCAGTGGTAGACTCTTAGCATCATTGATCTACACAGGTGTTTTCTCATGTTTTCCATGCTTTTCTTCCTGATCCCCACTCCAATTCACCCACTCCTTATAGGCATCCACTCTAATGACATTTCATAACATTTGTTTACATTAATGTTATAAATGTGCATAAATAGCACCAAGCTATAGATCTTGTTCTGTCTTACATTCTGCTCTCCACTCCATGTTATTATGCATGGTTTCTTAATACTCATCACATTTGACCTATCCATCATCTAGACATGAACATTTAGGTTGCTATTAATTCTCTGCTACCACAAAGAAGTCTGCACTTTCATACAAGAGTTTCTCATACAAGAGTTTCTCCAGGGTGCCAAGTGGGACCACCAAGTTCGAGACAATGACTGGAATGGCTGCAGCAGACTAGCAGACTAGTCCTAGTGGCAATGCAATAGTTTTCCCATTTCTTTTCATCCTTGGGAACTATTTAACTTTTATATGTTTGCTAACCTAATGGGCCTATCTTTGTGCTCAATGCTGCTCCCATTTGCATGTCTCTAGTTCCTAGTAAGATTGAGCATCTCTTTATTGACATTACTAGCTATTGAGTTTCCCCCTTCTGTCAATCGCTATTCATATCTCTATTATTGTTGTGGTTGTTGTTGTTATGTTTCTGTTAGGTTTTTAATATTTTTTTCTGGTTGACTTGTAAGAACTCCTTGTATGAATTATATATGAATCTTACCTATTTTATTTTGCAAATATCTATCAAAGTTTCACTCATCTGTTTAAGCTACCTATAGTTTCCTTCATTGATCAGAAGTCTTAATTTTTACGATCAAAGATGTAGTCTCTTACACTAGATACAAAAAGAAATGGCTAAAGAGGAAAGATGAACATATAGTTACAAAAAAGTGTCAATGCAATCAAAGACTACCTTTACAATGCTGCAGATAGGAAAATATACATGTCTAAAACATGTGGGGTGCCTGGGTGGCTCAGTGGGTTAAAGCCTCTGCCTTTGGCTCAAGTCATGATCCCAGGGTCCTGGGATGGAGTCCTGCATCGGGCTCTCTGCTCAGCAGGGAGTCTGCTTCCCTACCTCTCTCTCTGTGTGTGCCTCACTGCCTACTTGTGATCTCCATCTATCAAATAAATAATTTTTTTTTAATAAAAGATAAAACATGTGAAAAGATGTACATTAAATCAAGTTGATGCCATCTGGGGCTCTGCTTACTCAAACACACATACACACACACAGCCAAGTCACAGAATGATACAGATTCTTGTATGCTACTAGTGGAAGTGTATACTGTTCATTCTTTCTGAAGAACAGTTAGATGGTATCTAATAAAATGTAATATGTGGATGATAATCTACCCAGACATTCTTCTTTATGTGTCAATGTTTACAGAAACATTGTTTGTAACAGGGAAAAGCTAGAAACAACTGAAATAATCACCAGTAAAGAAAAAACAAACAAACAAAAAAAACAAGCTGTGATACATAAAAACTAGGGACTAGTCTAAATAAATTAAAACAAAATAGGTATTTTATACATGCTGACTTGAAGTGGTCTTAATGATCTATCCATTTTAAAGAAACCAAAAAGCAAATTGTAGAATATGTACATGTTACCAGGAGAAATAGGCAAACAATAAAAAAAAAAAAACCCAACAATATAGGCAAAACATAATAGGCAAAACAAATATAGGCAAAACAAAATAGGCAAACAATAAAAAAAACACAACTATATATACAAATAGTATATAAATACACAAGCAAAGTTTTAGAATTCACACCATATTCAAAACAGTTTCCCCTGGTGAGGACAGTGAATTTGAGAAGGGGATCAATGGAGACTCACTTTTTCTATTTAATTTTTTTTTCTTTATAGTAGGAAAAGTTTTATATTCTACTTATATGAATAAAATAAATTTTAAGTGATTTTTAAACAAAATTAAATGAGATAATTATGTGTAAGCCCTTTATGAGCTGAAAAATACCACACAACGTCCAGACATAATTAAAAGAAGATATAATGTGAACAAGATTTAATCAAATTATAAGTACTTTCTGATGTTAAAACTCAATTATTATAATTGCTGCCTAACTTACCTCTGGGCTCTACAGCCAAGGCCAAAGCAGAAAATTGGAGAACAATGTTCATTCAGCTTGGATTCTAAGATCCAAAGCTTCTAGATCACCCTAGTTCATGGATCAAGAAACTGCAGCCCACAGGCAAGTACAGCTCACTGCCTGTTTTTGTATGACCCAGAGGTTTAAAAATGCCATTTACATTTTTAAATGTTGAAAACAAATCAAAAGAAGAAAATTGTTTTGTGACATGTACAAAATATGTAAACTCGAATTTTGTGTCCATAAATAAAGTTTTATTGAAACACAACTACATCAATCCATTTATAGAATGTCTGTGGCCGCTTTAGTGCTACAACTGTAAAGGAGCAATTATAATGTTGTATGGCCAACAATATTTGTCATCTGTGTTTTTATAGAAAAAGTTTGCTGATCCCTTGCCACAGGTTATCTTTCTGATTTGCATCTTACTTTTTTGGTTTATGTCAAGTTTAACATAAAAACTTGCTCCCTGGGGCGCCTGGGTGGCTCAGTGGGTTAAAGCCTCTGCCTTCGGCTCAGGTCATGATCCCAGGGTCCTGGGATGGAGCCCTACATCGGGCTCTCTGCTCTGCAGGGAGCCTGCTTCCTCCCCTCTCTCTCTGCCTGCCTCTCTGCCTACTTGTGATCTCTGTCTGTCAAATAAAATAAATAAAATCTTTAAAAAAAAAAAAAAAAAACAAACTTGCTCCCCACACTGAAGATGACAAAGAACTTAAACAGACCTTAATTTATAAATACCATAAATCTTCCTCAGTTTTCACATTTTTCCATCCCTCCCTGCTCAACCTATCTATTATGTGCCTCTTTTATTTTTTTTAAAAGATTTTATTCATTTATTTGACAGAGATCACAAGTAGGCAGAGAGGCAGAGAGAGAGGAGGAAGCAGGCTCCCAACTGAGCAGAGAACCCGATGTGGGGCTTGATCCCATGACCCTGGGATCATGATCCAAGCCAAAGGCAGAGGCTTTAACCCACTGAGCCACCCAGGCACCCCGTATGTGCCTCTTTTAAAGGAGAAAGAAACTGTCTTGGGAAAGAAAGCATAACTGGGTATTGTGAGTTATCTTTTCACTCTTCCTCAATGATTCACACCTTAGGGAAAATCTTACAGTCCTGAGTGACTAACCCAAGGCCTCAGTACACACACTGGAAGTGACAAGCTGGCACGTGAAATGATGCTTCTAACAAAGAACCAGTTTAACAGGAGTCCTTCATTACTGGGTGTCCTAGGACTTCAGAGAGCCTGGTAAAACCTATAAGGCACCTGCTCAGAATAATGCAAGTATGCGCATACAAAATTTGGACTCACCTTTTTGGGCATTCATAGAAACTCTGATGCCCATCCTTAGGTTTCTAGGTATCCATAGATCTGATCTTAAATCCCTGATTTATAGGGTCTGCCTACAAAGCGATAGAAAGCTTCCCTTCCTTTCTATAATTCCATAAACCTTGAGCTCCAGCTTTGAGCACATAAAGGAAAAGCCACACGCGCGCGCACGCACACGCACACACACACACACACACACACACACAGGCGTGAGGAGACTGAAAATCCTCTCAGTCCTACCTCCCACTAGCAAGTTAATCCCCTCTCCTGGTTTCTGCCTAGATGGGTTAGGAAATACTCATTACCATCTGTGTTTTACTTGAAATGTGAAAGAGGCAAAAAAAGGAGTCTAAAGAATTGGGATAATTAGGTTTAAATAAAATTGTCTAATGACAAACTGATTTATAAGATTATAAAACAGAGATTTTTTTTATGGAAAATTGTACTAGAGTGTGTATGTCATAAAACCACAGGACCAACTAAGGGCTGTGAATCTGTGGAAGTACTCAGTGTGTTGCAACCTGGCTGCACGTCAACATCACCTGGGGGAGATTTCCCAAAATGCAGATTTATGGTCCCGTCTCAAACATACTGAATGAGAATCCCTGAGAGGGAAACAAACAGGAAATATACACATATACATATTCATAGACAGACATTCTTAAACAAGATTCCCCAGTGAGTCTCCAGCCAAGCACAAGCCTGTAGACATACACAAAGAAACCACTGAATAACAATGTGAAGATGTGGGTGGTCCAGTAAAAAAGAACAGTGAACAAAGATTTAAATAATTTGAGTTCTAGCCCTGTCCCTGTCATTAATTTGCTGTGGGACCTGGGATAGATCACTTCACTTCTCTGGGCCCCACTTTCTTCATCTGAAAAAAACAAAAACAAAAACAAAGAGGAAAATAGACTAAATAATATCCAAAGCATTTTCAATTTCCAGAATTTTATGAAATTTTATCCAGCATCACCCAAAAGTACACATAATGGAAAGACTGAATCAATTATGAACAAGTTCTCATAAAACTAGTCATGAGGCCTCAGATAACATGTTCAAATACAACCTGACTGCACCACAGAGAAAGTGAGTTAAGACAACAAACACAGCATGACAGACAGAAACTTCTCAGGCCCTAGACGGGACTCTTTGAAGTGCAACATGTAACAATACGGTGGTGATCCTAACCAAAGAGCTCCAAAAGGTATGAAACAAAAATTAATAAAATTAAAAGGAGAAACAAACAATTCAAAAACAGAAGTTTCAATAATGTGTAAAACAACAAGGCAAAAGATCAATGAAAAAAAATAGAAAATTTGAACAAGACTATAAACCAACTTGGCTAACTGATATCTATAAAGTATTTCCCCCAATAACAGCAGAATATCTATTCTTCTCAGCTACACATAGAGCATTCTCCAGAATAGACCATATGTTAAGTCATAAAACAAGCCCCAGCAAATTTTTTAAAAGAACTGAAATCAGGCAAAGTATGTTCTCAGATCACCATGGAATGAAATTTGAAATCAATATAAGACTGGAAGAGATTATGCTGAGTGAAATAAGTCAAGCAGAGAGAGTCAACTATCATATGGTTTCATTTATTTGTGGAGCATAACAAATAGCATGGAGGACATGGGGACTTAGAGTGGAGAAGGGAGTTGGGGGAAATTGGAAGGGGAGGTGAACCATGAGAGACTATGGACTCTGAAAAACAATCTGAGGGTTTTGAAGGGACGGGGGGTGGGAGGTTGGGGTACCAGGTGGTGGGTATTATAGAGGGCACGGATTGCATGGAGCACGGGGTGTGGTGCAAAAATAATGAATACTGTTATGCTGGAAATAAAAATAAAAAAAAAAAATAAAAAATAAAAAATAAAAAAAAAAAAAGAAGGAAACTTGGAAAATTCACATTATATTCATGTTAAACAACACAATCCTAAGTAAATAATGGACCAAAGAAGAAATCACAAGGAAAATTAGAAAACACCTTAAGATGAATGAAAATGAAGACAAGGCATCCTCAAACTAAAGGGATGTAGCAAAAGCAAGGCTTACAGAAAAAAATTATAGCTATAAATGTGTATATTTTTAAAGAATAGAGATCTTGAATCAATAACTAATTTTTTTTTCCTTTAAGAAACCAGAACAAGAGGAGCAAATGAGACTCAAAACAAGAAGGAAAGAAATAATAAAAACTCAAGTGCAAATCCAAGAATAAAAAATGGAAAAGAAAAACAGAAAATCAACAAAAGCAAAATGAATTTTTCGAAAAAAGCAAAATTGACAACTGTTAGCAAGACTGACCAAAAAAAGATGCAAAATTCAAATAATCAAAATCAGGAATGAAAGAAGGAACATCACTACCAAATTTACAGAAGCAGGATTATAAGGAGGATTTTATGAATAATTATAGGTTGCCTATAACCTAGATGAAATGCATAAATTCCCAGAAGCACATAAGCTACCAATACTAACTCAGAAAGACAGAAAAATCAGAATAGACCTATGATAAGTAAAGAAATTGAATTAGTAAGCTTCCTGAAAAGAAAGGCTTCACTGGTCAATTGTTTCAAATGCTTAAATCGGCAATAATATCAAGCCTTCATAAACTCTCAAAAATATAGAAACAGAAGAAACACTTGACAATTCATTCTATCACCACCCATTATCAACCTGATACCAAAACCAGACAAAGATGTCTCAAGATAATAAAACTACAAATCAGTATCCTTATGATGATGCAAAAATCCTTAAAAAAATACTAGCAAACTTAATCTAATAACATATAAAAAAAGGACATACATGATGAATAAGTGAGATTTATCCCAAGAATTCAAGGTTAGTTTAATATATTAAAATAAATCTATGTAATACACCATAGTAATAGAATCAAGGACAAAAACCAAACGATCATTTCATAGATACACAAAAAGCACATGGCAAAATTCAACAATTTCAATGATAAAAACGCTTAACAGAGTAAGAATATAAGATAACTTCCTCAATCTGGTAAATCAGTGTACAAAAAATACACAGCTAATGTCATACTTAACGGTGACAGATTAAGTGCTTTTCCCTTAAGATTTAAAACAAGATGAGGATGACCCTCTCTTTACTTCTCAAAATTGTACCAGAGTTTCCAGCCAGCATAAGTAGGCAAGAAAAAGAAATGAAAGACATCAGATTAGAAAGGAAAATGTAAAACTGTCTCCATTTACAGATAACATGACCTTGTATACAAAAAAGAAATCCTAAAGAATCCACTAAAAAACTATTACAACTAATATACAAGTTCAACAAATTTGCAGCATATGAGATTAATATACAAAAAGCAGCTGTATTCTATATACTAGCAATGAACAATTTGAAAGTGAAATAGGGGTGCCTGGGTGGCTCTGTTGGTTAAGCATCTGCCTTCAGCTCAGGTCATGAGCTCAGGGTCCTGGGATCAAGCTCCCTGTTTAGCAGGGAGTCTGTTTCTCCTTCCCCCTCTGCTACTCCCCCTGCTTGTGTTTGCTCTCTCTTTCTCTGTCAAATAAATAAATACAATCTTTAAAAGTGAAATAAAGAAAACTTCACTCACAATAACATCAACAAGAATAAAGTACTTAGAAGTAAATTTAACAAAATAAGTACGTTATTTGTACAGTGAAAACTACAAAACATTTTTTGAAAGAAATGAAAGATCTAAATGGGAGCACATCCCATCTTAATGGGGAGGAACACCTAATATTAATAAGATGGTCTTACTTCCCAAATTCATTTACAGAACAACAAAGTTGGAGGACTCACACTTTTTGTTCCCCAAACTTACTACAAAAGCTACAGTAATGAAGACTCCATGGTACTGGCATTAGGATAGACATACAGATGAATAGAATAAAATTGAGAGTCAAGAAATAAGCCTATTTTTTTTTACAAGGATTCCAAGAAAATTCACTGGGTAAAGGATATTCTTTCCAACAAATGATGCTTGAATAGCACACACCAAAGAATGTAATTGGATCCCTACCTCATACCATATACAAACATTAACTCAAAGTGGATCAAAAACCTAAATATAAGAGCTGGGATTAGAAAAACATTTAGAGGAAAACATAACAACATTGGATTAGCTAATTATTGGATGTGACACCAAAAAATACAAGCAACAAAAGAAAAAATATATTGAAGTTAACCAAAATTTAACATGATGGTACTATAAATGACCCCAGCAGGAAAGCTAAGAGAAAACCCACAAAATGAGAGATATTTGAAAATCATACTTGATATGGAACTTATATACAGATTATATAAAGAGCTGTTACCTCTTAACAATACAAGAACAAAAAGTCAATTTTAAAATGGGCAAAGGATTTGAAGACATTTCTCCAAAAAAGATAAACAAATGACTAACATCATTGGTTATTTAAAAAATCCAATCAAAACTTCGTACCTACAAGGATCATTAGAATCAAAAGTTAGCTAATAAGTGTTGGTGAAGATGTGAAGAAATTAGAACCTTCATACATTGCTGAGTGTAAAGTAAAAGGGTGTAGCTGCTTTGGCAAAGAAATTTGTCAGTTTTTCAAAAACAATAAACATAGCTACCGTACGACCTAGCAATTCTCCTCTTAGGTATACCCCCAATAGAATTAAAAACATATGTTCACACAGAAATCTGCACCCAAGTTCATGGCAAATTATTCATAATAGCAAAATGTACAAACAACTCAAATACCCATTAACTGATGAATGGATAAACAAAATTTGGTATAGTCATATAATGGAATATTATTAGGCCATGACAAAGAATGAAGTCCAGATCATTTTACAGCATAGGTTACCTTGAATACATTATGCTAAGTGGAAGAAACCAGACAGAAAGTCCACATATGTAAGACTCCATCAGATTAAATGTTTGAGATAGGAAAGTCCATAAGGACAGTAAGTAGATTAGTGGTTGGTGGGAACTAGAAGAAGGGGAGAATAGTGTTTGCCTGCTAAAGAGTGTAGAGGTGTTTTATTTTTAGGATGATGAAAATGTTCTGAATTAGATAGTGGTGATGTTCATATAATATGTTGTGAATATACTAAAAGAAACAATGAATTGTACACTTTAAGATGGTGAATTTTACCCTATGCGATAAAATTGTCTTAAACACAAGAACTTGCACACACACACGCACACTAGCTGTGCTGGCTTTCTGGCAACAGCAGAGAAAACTACCGCTGTCCTGATAGCCTTGTGCAACAAATCAGAATTGTAGTGGCTCTCAAAGCAGAGGGCTGATGGATATGAGATTTCCAAATGGGGAAAGACAGTGAACACTGCAGTAATTTTTAAAATGAAAAACCCAAGGTGTGTGCACCCAAGGGAAGAACTAGAACACCCACTGTGCTTGTGGCCACACTTCTATGAGGGTAACGGCTTTTCCCTGAAGTGTCATTTTAAATGCCTATGGGTTGATATACACATATAAGGTTTAAGTTTGACGCACATTCTACTGTTCACAGAATGTTTTTTTCATTCAGAAACTTGTCAGTTTTCAAAATATCTCCAACACCATTATTCCTATTCCAAATGTGGAAACTGAGGCAGCCAAGGATTAAGAAACTTGCCTGAAAGGACTCACTCACTGAACATGATGAAACAACGTTTCACCTGCTCCTCCCCTGAACCAACACTGTAAAGAACGGTGAATGGCAGGAAAGAGTCGTGCTGTGTTATGAATCCAACAATTTTGTAAATTAAACAGCTCTTCTCCACAGGCTTACTAGGAAAGAATTGGGGCCATTTTCCAACTATGTACTCGGGTCTCCTATTGCTACCACTGCCACCACCCTCCAAAGCAGTAAATTCTCTAGGAAGAGTGCTCTGCCTGAAGGCGAGATTTCCCAGTCTGGCCAGGCCCAATCCTGGTTTCCCTGTGAGCCAAAATACAGCACATCATATCCATGATAGGGAGGAGAAAGGGGCTCCCTGTGTACTGTGTGTCTGCTAGTCAGGAGAGGTCAGACCACTTGGGCTTATCACACCTATCTGCTCTTACAAAGGTGTTATGATCACTTCCCACTGACTGCCGCCACCGTCCATATAGTTTGTGGCTTTACATAAAGGGTGAGATGGGGCAGAGAAGAGAAAGCACAGCAGACCAGGTGGGGAAAGAGCCGGCCCAGAGGTTCAGAGGGGCAGCACTTGGGACTTAACCTCAACGAGCAGAGAGTCCTAAAAGGGGCAGTGAATCAGATTTTCAGAAGGATAATAAATGAGATTTGTTAACATTAAGTCATGTAATTCCCACCTTAGGGAAGAAATGCCTTTATCATCCCCATTTTATATAAGAGAAACTGAGACACAAAGCCCCAGAGGAAGCTGCAAAGCTGGGGCTTGAGTTTCTGAAATGTGTGCGGTTCCGGGACCAGACTCCAGCTGGGTGGACTCGGGTGGATCACTCACAGCCCGACATCTTCATTCTCTCATCTGTAAGGTGGCAGCAGCCTTCTGATGTGGCAGGTCTATTTCAGGTTTGTGTGAAAGCCAGATGTGACAGTGCTGCGGACACCCTGTGCACACCATAGACTGCAGTCTAAGTGCTAGCTATTATTCCAGTCCTGGGGCCCTACATCTTGTGATTCCCTCCTTCAGGACTGTGCTTGGGGAGGGAGAAAAAGAAGCTACACTTATTGAAAGGTAACAATGGGCCAGACACTGGGTGACTCTTTCACATATATTATCTCATTAAGTCCTTTTACAGCTGTGCCCAGAGAGCTGTTATTGCCCCCTCTTTACAGAAGAGGAACCTGGAGCCCGGGATCATCTGAGGAGCAGGTGAGGAATGCAATTCAGATCTGTCTCCCTCTGCAGGGAGTACTTGCCCTTAGCCATGGCACATGGCATTGCTGCCTGTGGCCGAATCCAGCCCACCTGGTGTGTACGTTTACCACCGCTTTCCCACCACAAAGGCAGAGCCCAGCACCTGTTTAGACTCCTGCAGCAGACTCTGCATAGCCCAAACTATTTACCATCTGCTCCTTTACAGAAAACACAACCGATCCTTGGCCTGCATAGCTGAGAGAGTGGGGCTTAGGTACCAGACCTCCTGGATACAAGAATCAGCATCCCAACTTCACAGCGTATGACCAAAACTGAAGGAGAGCTATTTAACGGCATAGCTGTTAAGAGGTTTTAAATCAGATTCTCTAGCTCCAACCCTAGCAAAGATTGAGTAATGCAAAATGGTATTAGCTTCCCTGGTTCTAAAGACTCTGGCCACCAGCACCAAAGGCAGGCACAGAATTGTGGAAGCTGTCACACAGGCAGTTTTCGCTTCACTGCAGGGAATAATGCAGAGGGGAGCCCTATCTGCCGGAAGGCAAACGCCCTGAGTTTCAGCTAAGTTGAAGAGCGGCACAGCCCAGGGTTAACTAGAACACTAGCCTAAGGCATGAGGACATATGGTTAAAACACCACAGGGCCCACTGAGCTCTCACCTAGGAAGCCGTGCCCCTAAGCACCTAGAATTAGGATTTGATTCCAGTTTTCCTACTCCAGAGTTCCAAAATGCTTTATTTTGCTCTATTCTGCCTTTTCTATACATCTGCTAACCCTCAGCGTCACCCCTCCCACTGGAAGTGTGTGAGGCAGGGTGTGAGGGCTCATGCAGAGCTCTCTGCTCCCCTGCTAGGTCTGGGCACTAGAAGACGTGGGAGCAAACCTGCTTCTAACTGTAAGAATTAAGGAGAAGGTGGAATGCTGACGGGGAGGAGGCAGAAGGAGCTTGTGTTTTTATGTAATACTCTGGGGTAAAACTAGGCCCTGCAAAAATACTAGATAGGATAACTGCAAAGAGCTCAAAAGCAACAATGACAAAGAAAACTGCAAAAGCCCCAATATGCATAATCTGGAGCTAGGCATTCTTGTCTCCCAAGTAACTGAAGCCAAGACCTTGACCTCTAGTTACCCAGATTTGTTAGTGCAAGGGGACATTAAGGGGCCTGAGGTGTAAATGTTCTCCAGGCCCCATATTCTGTCCTCTCAGTCTATAATGCATTCCATCTGTTTAGATGTAAGGATCTTCCAAGCAGAAAAGATTTCACAGTATGAACAAGGATATACCTTAAAAGTTACTGAACACTGAACTCATGGGGTAGGATGGACATAGATTTCAAAAGGAGAGAGCATATCACAAAAACAAAAGGATCTAGAACACAGCAAACCACCTAAAAACAAAAAACAAATAGAACAAACTGGAAAACTTGACAAGGACTCTCTGTATTTCAGATCCTCCTTCTCGAACTGGTCAGGGGACCTAAGCCCTGCTCCGTGCCCAGAGCCCAGCAGCATCCCGGGCCCTGGCTTCACAAGGGGTAGGCAGAAGCACCCCTCGCACTGGTGTAAGGTCATGTTTCTCATTTTCAGAAAGCTTTCACAGACATTAACTAATTAATTTTGTTCCACACAACATGACACAGCACCACAGCTGCACTTGTAGGGAGAGATGTGTCAAAATGTCAGAAAGTATTGACGGAGCCAGGAAATCAGCACAGAACACAAACAGTCTGCAGTCAGGAATGAACAGGGTAAGAGGGAAGCACGGACATGACAAGTTACTGGGAATGCAATAAGGGTGAGATCCTTTGCCAAGACCCAAGAGAACTAGATTTTCTTCCCATCCTCCTGCCCTCCTCAGGAACAAACAGCAGCGCAGTATGATATGCAGGTCCTGGGTCTAGTCCTGACTCCACCACTTGAAAGACCTGTGGTTTTGAATAAGTCCCTGTTTCTGCAGACCTTGCTTTCCTCATTGTCATACCTTTAACAACCCATGATTCTAGTTTTTATAAGACAGCTGTTCTTGTTCGGGTGTTCTTGCCTTGACTGGACACACCAGAGATTCGGAACACCAAGGGAAAAAAGAATGACATTGGTCACTGTGCCTGACCTGTGGCTGGAAGAGCATCTTTCACCAACTGGCCTTAAAAGCTCCGTGATGGTTAATCACATGCACCAACTCCAGTGGGCTCAGGGTGCCCTGACACTCGCTCAGACATGATTCTGGGTGTGTCTGTGAGGGTGTTGCAGATGAGATGAACATTTGAGTTGCTGCACTGAACAGATCAGATCACCCTCCCTAGTGTGAACGGGCCTCATCCAGTCAATGGAAGACCTGAATAAAACATAAAGCCTGAGTAAGAGGGAACCACTCCGGCCTGACTGCTGTGCTGGGACATCTATCTTTTCCTGCCTTTGGACTCAAACTAAAACTTCAATTCTTTCTTAAGTCTCCAGCTTGCTGATTGCAGATCTTGGGGCTTTTGATTGTGTGGCTAATTCCTTATAATAAAGATCTTTTGTATATGTATACCTATATATCTCATTGGTTCTGTTTCTCTGGAGAACACTGCCTAACACAATGTCTGAAAGCACCTTGGATGTATATGTGTCAGAGAAGATGGCTGAAAACCTCTGCTAGGAAAAAATTTCCTGCCACACCTTTATAGGCATTAAAAATAGTAAGGATGAGCTCATGTGGTTAGACATAAAAATATAAGAAAATAGTAGAACACAGCAATGGTCAGACCATTATTAAAGCCACATGCCACATAAGAAGAAACACCACCTAAGCTTGAGATTTGAAGAGATTGAGAGGAAAGCTATGGACATAACAAAAGAGGAAAGAGAAGGCCCATGGGAGAAATGTCAGAGCAAGTTAGTGAGTTTAACTAAAGAGCAGAAGCCTGGGGACAGGTTCACAGAGTTAAAGTAGAAGAAGGATTATCAGGTGATCCATTTATCTACCATGGGGCCAAAGCCATGTAAACAATGAGGAAGATGGGAGGCAGCTTATTTACATTCATAGAATTCTGTTGACTGGGATTGTAAGAGAGAAATAATATAGACATTACTTATGGTCTCACAACTCAAGATTCTGGCACCTATCCTTCCAATGCTTTCTCCAGGCTCAAATCTCTCTTAACACTTCTCTCCTTCTCTCTCAATTTCTCTTTTTCTCTATCTCTCTTGCTCTCCCTCTCTCCATACCCACCCACAAACTTCACATAATTTTACATTCTATTTCTGTCACTTACAGAAACATCATGAACGTTTTCCTAAACTATCAATTACTTGTTTACACCATAATCTTTAAGTAAATGAATATCATTCTATATATAGATGTATCTCAATTTATTTAACAAATTTCCTTTTTGTGGGCATTTAGACTCCATCCAATTTTTCACAAACTTAAAGAACACTATGATGCCTTATATTCAAAATAAACTCTATACCACCCTTCCTGACTTTTTCCTTAATATGAATTTTTAGATGTGGAATTGCCAGCTTGTGAGCCTGGTTAGGTATTCTGAAACCTATAGCTGACCATGTATACTATCATAGCAATGAAGGAGAATACCCATTTCTCTATGCTTTCAACAACACTGGGTGCATTTCTTTTGTCTTATCTCTGCATGAATTAGTTCTGTGTAAGGGAAGTTCAAAGAAGACATTTTGTGAGTCAAGTGGCATTCACACGAGCTGAGTGAGGGTGTAAGTTCTCAGTATGCTGAGTCGTTGAGGAAGGGCATTTCAGGGCAAGAAACTTAGCACAGCAGCTTGGAGGCTCTCTCTTTGGAGAATCCAGGAATCTGGATGTACTGAAGCACAGGCGTTCTGGGTAACACAGTCAAGATTAGATTGAAAAGGCAGGCTAGGACGGCATCACAGAAGGCCTTGAATGGCATCCTAAGAAGCTTAGATTTTATTCTACAGCAATTGGAAGCCATTAGCAGTTTCTGAGCAGGGGAGCGATGTGTTTTTGCACGCTATCCCGAGGGTGCCAAGAACCTGCCAAGAAGGTTGTTAAGTGGCAGGATTGGGTTTCATAGTTTTGACAGTAACCAGGAGACATGTCTATTTTTCCCACTCTGGTGTGACGTTGGGGTTGGAGCACTTCACTAGTGTTCCAACATGCTTCCTATTAAGAGGACCAGACCCCACCCGAACAAATCAAAAAGGGAGAAGAACAAATGTATGCAGAGCTGGCAGAACAGAATGCAGCAAGCCCTGCAAGGAGCACCCGATAATTTATCTTAGTCCTTATTTCTCTCATCAATATTTTATGTCACTAGGAAACTCCAGCTTCGTTTTCTGGTAATGAATTTATCATGAGACCAAGAGCAAGTTGCTGAAGCAGATGCCTGGGGAAGCTGGGCAGAAGGGCAGCTTCACGCCTCAGCCTGCCGGCTCTGCCACCCTGCAGGGCAGAGGTGCTGCCAGGCCAACCGTGAGAGCCTGGCCCCAGGAGCAGGGCTTCCATCTATGTGGATCACTGATTCCCCAAATAAACCCTCTTCAGAAAATGCCTTTCCTCCCTGGGAGGCTGAGTAGCGTCGGGGAAGGTTAGTCAACACCATTGATTAATCACCCACTGGGTGAAGAACCTTGTGCTAGAACTGGAGGGAAATAAACATACTCACATAGCAGCCCTCATTCTCGATGAATCTGCAATCTGCATCCAGCAACAGCAGAGAGCTGGAGCATAGTGGGCACTCAGAAACTCCTCGCACAATGGGTGAGTAACTGCTGACAGCTGCCCCTCGAGAACCCTGGAGTTGAATTTCAGCTGCAGCTCTGACATTGTGTGTAGCTAGGGAGTCACTTAGTACAGTCTAGCTTCAGAAACCTTATTTGACAAAGTGCAAAAAACAGTAATAGCCGCAGACTATAGCCGTAGCACTTAGTATATGCTTCAAAGTTATGTACCCTTCATTCATTCTCACTGCACTCTTAAGGTGGGTGCTGTAATTACTCATACTTACAGGTGAGGACATTTATGCCTCGACAGGTTAAGGGTCGAAGAGCAAGTTCTGAATTCAGAGTTTGTGGTCTTAACTGCCTCACCATCCCATCTCCTATCCCCCATGCCAAGTAGGTAGAGCTGCTTTTGTTGCAAGTAACAACAAAAATATTTTTAAGCCCCACTCAAGTTGGCTTAGCCAGTAACGAAATTTAATGGCTCACAGAAAACACGAGGTATTTTACTGGTTTCAAGTCTGGTTTGATGCAGGGCCTCCAATGATGTCACCAGAACTCAGGTCCTGTCTGCCTCAGCTGCACCACTTCTCAGACAGACTCCTGGATGGGTGCAAGGTGGCTGCCGCCGTTGTCTGTCATAGGCTTGCATAGCCTGTAATGAGTGGGACGAAGCCAGACTTTTTTTCCAGTACTCCCAGCAAAAGTTGCATCATGTCTCATTGGCTCGTATTAGGTCCTGTGATCTAATGACCAAGGGACTGCAATACGTGAATCAGGGCAGCCTGAGACTGAATCCGCCACCCATCAGCGAAGAAAAGCACCTAAACTGAGCACATGGGCTAGTGTGAGGGTGAGCTAGTGCCACAGGAAAAAAAAAAAAAAAAAAAAACGGGCACAGTTGTCAAAGAACGGGAAATGGATGGTAGATGGCAAAAGCAACAGATGTCTACTTTATACTCCTCCTTCTAGCTATCCCAAAAAAATATTGAAATGCAGATGGAAAGACATCCGTTGAAGTGACTCTATCACAAGAAAGATGAAGTATTTTTCAGCTTAACAATTTGCCAGAAAAACTACAGACCATCAGCCTGCCTGCCAGTCATCTAGCATTCCCCACCTCACTCAGCCCCCTTCAAACCTCAGGACATGTTCTGCTCCTCAAACACACCCTGGAGCCTCTTGCCCCAGGCCCCTGTCATTTCTGTTCCCTCTGTCTACAGTGTATGTCCTCTTGAGATCCGTGTGTCTGTCTCCTTCATTTTATTCAGATCTTCCCTCAAATGTCAGTCTTAGTAGAAAGGCCTTTTCTGACTGCTTTACTATTCTTGGAATTTTAATGCTTCTGAAAGCCATCATCATCATCTACAAGTCCATATGAACTTGCCTCTTCTCTGTTTCCTCACTAGAAGGTAAGCTCTATAAGGGCAGGAGTTTGGTTTGTCTCAATGCTGTCTCATGCATAGCAGGTGCTTATCTGACATAGAGTCAACACTCAATAAATAGTTGTTGAATAATGTATGAATGAGATTTTGGAGAACTTCTTTGACTATAGTCAGTGCAACCCAGGCTTACAGCAGAGAATCTGGGGGTGAAGGAGATAGAAGAGAAAAGTCCTGAAAACTCATGCAGGTACCAGGCCTCCGGTGAGCACCTCCATTGCCCTGTGTGACACTATGGCCAGCATAGAGAGGAAGATGGATAGTAAGTGGGAGTTTAGAAAGGGAGCTAGAGAAGTTGAGAGTAAGAGACAGGAAGAAAGAAACAGAGCAGAGCATAGCGTAGGGATTGGAAAGATGCCACTATCAATTCCCACGCTGTGCCAAAGTTGTCTGTCTTATCTAGGCAAGGAGGATGAGGAAGGTCTTCTGACCCCTCTCTAAGACCCTAATTATACCATTATAGATAGAGCCACATCTCAAATGGGACAATTAAGAAAAAGAAAAACATTCTAAAAAATTGGCGATCAAGTTCTTGAGTTACCTTGTTCACTGAGCAGGTAAATGTATTTTCATTGAGAAAACTGAAAGAAGACTACCATTCAGCTATGACATTTACTACACAGATTAATTAATTACCTAAATAGACCTCAGTTAAAAGAATTAGATAATTTCAGACAATCACAACATATACCCACAATTTCAAGGAAATATTGGTATAAGTCACTACATAAGACACATGGGATAATATTCGTTCATTTTTCCTACTTTTAACATCGTTTTAGCCATTTGTTATTTCCCCACAAGGTAACCCTGATATCTACTGAATATTATTCAAAGTTCATTATTACAAAGTAACATTATTACTTGTATCGCACCATTTAAAGACCATAAATATCCTGCAAACAATGCCATCTCGTTCTATTGATGAAGTCCCAGAACCTAAGTCAGGTTCGGTGGGGTGAGGAGGTTCGGAGCCGACGACTAAAGAAAGAATTCTTAAGACGTCATTGGTGCAAAATGGTGGTTTATTAAAGCACGGGGACAGGGCCCGTGGGCAGGCAGAGATGCTGCTGCCCCGGGTTGTGAAGGTGGGCATGTTATATACCCCACGGTTGGGTAGGTGAGGACAAAGGGGTGTTCAGAAGGGCTATTGGGGCAAAGAATACTATCAGGATATTGAAGGCTTAGTTGTTATCGAGTAAAGACAATTGGAAGTCTGGTGGAATGTTCCATTCCTGCTATCAAGCATCCTTGTTAATAAGATTTAGGTTTAGAAGAAATTTAACTTTATTTACTTTTCCTTCTACTTCCACCTCCTTCGCTTTTTATGGAGGGGAGGGTAACATTAGGCTTGAGGAACTGAGTTCTGTGTCTTTGGAGATTGGGCTATTGATAAGGTAACTTCTTTGTTGTAAATCTCAAGGACATTTGCAAACCAAAGGAGACTCCTACCTTGCAGGACTGTGATCTCTGCAAGATAACCATTTGTTCTTCTTTTAGGGCAGTCAGGGGTGCCTGTGGAATGCTACACATATGGAGGGGAGCGGATGAAAGGGGGGGGGATGCAAGGCGCCAGCTTTTGCTTTGTCTTCAGCCAGCCTCTTGCTCCCTCATCACTATGAAGCAGAAATTATGTTACCCACTTCTCATTAAATTTCTGATGAGTTAATAAATGATTGAAAAGTTCTTTGAAGGATGGTGCACGACACACCAGGGTGGGATGCTCCCTCCTATGGTCAGTCTGTACATTGGCACCAAGGCTAAATGCTTAAGATTATGGCACCAAGTGACCCAGAGAACACTGGCCAGAAGGAGACAGAACGCAGCAAAGGCAACAAGAGTGTGCCCACAGCCTGTGCTTTCTTTCTGCTTCAGAGCCAATCTTTCCAAGACTGTGCAAACCCACATTTTCTCTATAAGCGCTGTAGCTGGCACACCTGAAGTCTAACCCTCTCCCTGCAGGAAAGGAAAACTAAAAAGAAGCATTTTTCACTACATTCACTACTTCTGCTCCCAAACATGCCAGCTACCCGCCTCACTGTTGTTCACTCCTAGAATCTCTTTTCCCCTCTTCTTCTTCCCCCTTCAAAACCCATCTCCAGTGTGTACTAAACATGCTTGGTGCCGCACGGAGTGCTCTACACACATTACCTCACATCACCTTCACAACAACCACGTGTGGCAAATAACATTACTCCATTTTACAGGTGAGAAAATAGAGGCCTGAGGAGGTTCAGAAACTGGTCCTGAGACAACAAGAACAGGAGATCTTGGGGTATGAGCCAAGGACCTGGCCCCTCCATACCACCAGGCAATAATGTCTCCTACCAGCCACCAGCCTCAAGTGATCAAGCCCTGCCATGATCTCCATGAGCAATTAGTGTCTCTTCAATTGCTTTGATAGTTAATCATGAACTGCCTGCAATAGCTCAGCCATTGTTTTCCTGAAATACTAAATGTTTCCTTTACTTAGGTATTTGTGTCTCATCTTTTCAACAAGCCTGTAAGCTCCTTGAAGGAATTTATCTTTGCCTTAATACCATGCTCAGTACATACAAAAAAACTTATCAATTATGTCTTGATTTTTTTTGCAAGTGCCCAGCATGGCAAAATGCAGACCCCAGTCAAGAAACCTTGATTCTTCAGGATCTTCACCTGTATTTTCCCATTGTAGGAACACGTAACAAGCCACCTCGACTTTATTCCCTTTACTGATTAGCAGTCCTATTAGCAGCCCTACAATTTCCTCCTGATGCCTAAAGTTTGGGTCATGATTTCTTCCCAACCAAGAACTTACAAGACTTTATTTACTTCCTTTATTTACTTCCCTGAAAAACCAGGGGTGTGGGCTGGAAAGTTCCTGCAAGGTTTGTGACATGGGCTGTGCTATAATGTGCTTTTGTGTCCGGCTGATTTATAATGTTTGCAAGGCCCAACCATGTTATAGCTGTGTCAATACTTCATTGTTTTTTAAGGCTAGATAGCATTCCATTGTATGCATATACCACATTTTGTTTAGCCATTCTGTCAATGGACATCTTTTGGCTATCGTGAACAATGCTATGTAAATTGGCATTCAAGTATCTGTTTGAGTCCCTGCTTCCAATCCTTCTGGGTTTATAAATAGGATTGGAATTGCAAGATCATACGGTAATTCTATGTTTAACTTTTTGAGCATCCACTATACTGTTTTCCATAGTGGCTACACTATCTGACATTCTCACTAGCGATAGCTAGCAAGGGCTCCAAGTTCTCCACATCCTGGCCAACAGCTATTTTCTGGTTTTCTTGAAAATAGGCATCCTTAAAGGTATAAAGGGATATCTCTCTGTGGTTTTAATTGGTGTTTCCCTCTGTGGTTTAATTGGTGTTTCTGGCCAGTAATAATGTTGATTACGTTGAGTGTCCATTTCTATATACTCGTTAGAGGACTGTCTCTATTCAATTCCTTCGTCTATATTTTAGTTGGGTTGTTTAGATTTTATTGTGTTGAAGTTCTTCAGATATTCTGGGTATTAATCCCTTGTCATATATGCAGTTAGTAAATGTTTTCTCTCTTTCTGGATTCCCTTTCCACTCTGCTGATGGTTCACCTAATGCACAAAAGGGTTTTTTTTAACTTTGATGAAGTCTCGTTTAGCTATTTGCATTGTTGTTGCTTACACTATTAGCATCATTTTCTTTCCTTTTTTTTTTTTTAAAGATTTTATTTATTTATTTGACAGACAGAGATCACAAGTAGGCAGAGAGGCAGGCAGAGAGAGAGGAGGAAGCAGGCTCCCTGCTGAGCAGAGAGCCCGACGTGGGCCTCCATCTCAGGACCTGACCTGAGCCGAAGGCAGAGGCCTTAACCCACTGAGCCACCCAGGCACCCCGTGTTAGCATCATTTTCAAGAAATCATTGCCAAATCTAATAACATGGAGATTTTCCCCTGTTTTCCTTTAAGAATTTTACAGTCTTAGCTCTTACATATAGGTCTTTGATCCACTTTGAATTAATTTTTATATATGGTATAAGGAAGAAGTCTAACTTCTTTTTTTGCCTGTGAATATCCCGTTTCCCCGCACCATTTGTTGAAAACACTGTCCTTGCCCCATTCGGTAGTCTTGGCAACTTGTTGAAAATCAGTTTTTTATATTGTTGACCCTTGAACAACATGGGTTTGAACTGCACGGTTCCACCTATATGTGGATTTTTTTTTATAAATATGGTACAGTACTGTAAATACATTTTCTCTTCCAAATGACTTTTCCAATAATGTTTTCCTTTCTCTAGCTTTATCATAAGAATACAGTATACAAAACATATAACATAAAAATATGTGTTAATCAAGTCATTATGTTATTGGTAAGGCCTCTGGTCAACAGTAGTCTATTAGTAGTTAAGTTTTTAGAGAGTCAAAAGTTATATGGAGATTTTAGAGTCCAGAGTGCTAACCATTACACCATGGAACCCGCTGTATATGGAGATTTTAGATTGTATGGAGGGTCAGCACTCCTGAACCCTATGTTCTTCAAAGATCAACTAAATATGTGAGGGTTTCGTTTTGAGCTTTCTGTTCTCTTCCATCATTGTATCTTTATGCCAGTACCACACTCAAGGCAGTGTGTACTACCACTGTGTAGTAAGTTTGGAAATCCAGAAATGTAAGTCTTCCAGTTTTGAAATTTCAAATTTGTTTTTGGTTATCAGGGTCCCTTGAGATTTCATATGCATTTTAGTGTGAGTCTTTCTATTTCTTCAAACAAGTTAAGATTTTGAGAAAGATTGTGTGCCTGGGTGGCTCAGTCGTTTAAACATCTGTCTCTGGTTCAGGTCATGATCCCAGAGTCCTGAGATCAAGTCCCACATTGGGCTCCCTGTCAGCATGGAGTCTGCTTCTCCCTCTGTCTCTGCCCCTCCCCCTCCTCATGCGTGTATGCGCGCGTGCTCTCTCGCTCTCGCTCTCTCTCACTTTCATACAAACAAATAAAATTTTTTTAAAAAATATTTTAGGGGCGCCTGGCTGGCTCAGTGGGTTAAGCCTCTGCCTTCAGCTCAGGTCATGATCCCAGGGTCCTGGGATCAAGCCCTGCATTGGGCTCTCTGCTCAGCAGCGAGTCTGCTTCCCTTCCTCTCTCTCTGCCTGCCTCTCTGCCTACTTGTGATCTCTCTCTGTCAAATAAATAATAAATAGAAATCTTTAAAACCAAATGGAATGCCCCAAATAACAAGTGTTTTTGCCCTTTGATATAAGTATTTCAAATCAGCTTGATGACAAACTGATTGGCAAGCATATATGTTTCTTTACTGGTTAAAGTTTAATAAATTGGTACTTCATTATATTTGTATCATAAGTAAAATTATTTTAAAACCTGTGGTTCATGGTGTTTGGTGACAAGGAAGAGGAGTTAATGTAACAATTATTGATAAGGAAATATTAGAAAGAATCAGGATATGATATAATACAATATATCATCAGAGTCAATAATTTCCTTTTTTGTACAGTTAGAAATATTTTGTTTCTTCAAAGACATGAAAAAATATTTTTTAAGGAGGGATATGATGAAATTCTATAAAATCATGAAATGATTGTAAAAGCAAATACACCAGATCATAAAACTGTTAAGTATTTTAAACATGAAAAAAATAATTTTTGAGCAAATAAAAAGTAATTCACACCACAATGTTTGTATAGGCCAAATACAAACAAGTTCTGGAAGATTTTGGAGGAAATTATGATGGAAAATCTAGAACCAGGTATTAAAGGAAAACCAAAGATAATATAGCAAATATTTTGAGCCAAGGACCCATCAAAGTGTTTTCTGTATATTAATTTATTTAATCCTCACAACTACCCCATGAAGTAGATGCTATTATTTCCCCCCAGTTTACAGATGAGGAAACTGAGATGCAGAGAGATGAAATAACTTGCCCAAGGTCACAGAGATGCAAAATGGTAGATATGATTCCAACCTGGGAGGCTTCAGGGAGACTTAACTCCTATGGTCAGCTAAATAATGGCCCCACAAATATATCAAGTCTTAATCCCAGGAACTCCTAAATGTTTTGTTATTTGGAAAAAATGGCTCTTTGCAGATGTAATTAAGTTACATAGCTTGGAGGAGGATACATCTGGCTGAACCTACATGCTATGATCAGTGTCCTTGGAAGAGACATAGGAGCAGATTACATAGACATACATGGAGACACCTATGGAAACACAAGGAGAAGATAGCCAGGTAAAGGTGGAGGCAGTCAGTGGAGTGATTCTCCCCTTATGTTCTCAGAGGGAGCATGGTGCTACTGGACAGAACTGTGAGAGAATAAATCTTTATTGTTTTAGGTCACCAAGTTTGTGGTTATTTGTTACAGCAGCTGCAAGAAACTCAGATCACCCCTAACCAGAGTCCTGGAGGATTTCCCTCAGCAAGAATCATAGCAACTACTGCAAGTACTCATAGGTACTCAGTGAAGACAAAGTACAGAGGGTTGGGTTACTGGTTAAACAAGTAGTTTGACGGCCCAGGAACTTTTCAGTTCACTTTCCCACTGATCCTATCCGTTCCTCCTCTGATCCCACCTAATCTCCTTTGTACACTGAAGGACCCAAGGTCAGAACTATAGTATAGCCTGTAAGTTTTAACATTCTTTTTATAACCAGCTTATGCTAACTAAGAAACTGTGGCCAGCTGACCATAGATAAGGGAGTCAGCAAGCAGCATAACAGGATAACGAATAGCAAAAATCTGTGTTTAACCCAGCTGTTTCTGGCTTCTGTATAATAATGCTTCTAATGCTCTGCTAAGAAATGAAAAATTGCTTAAACCCTCGCTGGCTGTGTAATCAAATAAAGTTATACCCTTCCCTTGTTAAGAATTTCCCCTACTCCTAAGTAAAATTGATAAGGGTTGCCTCCCGTACTAAGGCCGGAGACAAGCGGTTCAGCACGTACGTTGATAAGGGTTGTCTCCCGTACCAAGACCAGGGACAGGCGGTTCAGCACGTACGCTAGCTGGAGACGTGCGGTTCAGCACGTATATAGATAAAGGTTAGAAACGTGCAATTCAGCACGTACCCTCTACTGTACACTATCTGAACGGTGACTGGCCAGAATGTAGGTCTTCCAAAGCCAATCGGCTAACACCAAGTATGCCTTTTTCAAATGTTCAAGTTGTCAGCCTATCAGCTCCGTCCCATCCAAAACTTGTTTGTACCTGTCTATAAAAATCCTGCACCACCCCAGCCTGGTGTGCTCAGCTAGCAGGAGCTGCTGACCACCCACAGGCGCCCGCGCTACAATAAAGAACCTCTTGCTGTTTGCATCCTGTGGCAGTGTTGAATTCTTGGGTAAGGGGATCCGCGGGTCTTTCATACACAAAAGAAAAAATAGGGTCACTTATCCGATTTATAAACAGGACCTGAGACATGCACTCCAGCCTTCCAGTCCAAAGCACTGCCTTCCCCACTGCACCACACGCCACCTGCAGGAGAAGAGGAAAGGCATAACAAAGGGGAAGGGGAAACAACATCATGACATCCCCATATACTTTACAATGCTCATGCATCTATATTCTTTCATTTTCACAAAAATAGGAGTTTACTTTTATATTCCCTATTCTACAGATGAAGAAAACATGGGCTGAGAGAAGCCTGGAGACTTTCTGCAAGATACGTGAAGACCAGAAGTGGCTTAATCTTCCATCCAAGGCCAATGCCTCCTCCACAGCTACTCTAGTATTTTTTGCACACATAAGCCCTAGGCCAAAACGCACAAGTGCCATACCCAAAGGCACATGTTGGGTTTTTTTTTTTTTCTTGCATTCAAAAATAAAAATAGTCTTGATGTAAAGTTAAAAACAGGAGAGTGATTTGCATAAGACCCTGAGCTCTCAATTACACCAATTACTTTATAATTACAGGCAATGCCATCTTGGGTTTTTCAAAACCTACGTCTATTCTTAAAGAATCTGTCAGAAAGAAGGCTTCTTCTCAGGGAGAGGCTCCAATTAGTATGCATGTTGTATGCAGAGGGAGAGAAAACCTGCTGGAGCTCCAAGGAGGAAAAAAAAGACAGGAGCTTGAAATGCCCCCAGCTTAGCAAACGGGCGTGTTGGATAAGCAACACCTTCAGAAAATCTAACTATCCTTGGCTCTGGGGGAGTGCTGTGTCAAGGCTAACTTAGCCCAAACCCTCTTGTCCCTGCCTTCACTCCTCCCACCTGTCTGGTGCCCCAACTGCCATAGATATACTTTTAAGAAGGGTGGAGGAGAGCTTAACCTGCAGGACATTGATCACTTATAGCCACTCCTTAAAGCTGCAGGGGAGAAACAACTGGAATGGGTCTACTTCAAATCCTTCCTGCTGAAATCCCTGTCCCTCTTTCTGTTGCTCAGTACACATAGAACAGTGACGTGCCACCATTCTCTCTGTCCCAGGAGGTACTGGCTCAGAGAAGTTCTTGGAATGTGGTGTGGGAATGCGGGCATTACAGTAAGCAAACCCAGCATTTTCATGTCTTCAAGTTCCCTTCTCCAGGGTCTGGTTACTTTTCCAGCCCCAACTGCCTAGCCATCAGGTCGGTGATCAGAGTTTTCAGACACTATTGCTCCAAGCACGGTTTACTCTCATGAGTCCTGATTTACCCCTGGGTTAGAAAGAGAATCTCAACAAGGTAGAATATCAAAGACCTTAGAGATCCCTGAGGCCAACTCCACATTCTATGTGAATTAGGGTGTTTTTTGACTCTGCCGCTTTGGGGCAACGTCCACTTTAACACTATTGGTTCATGTGGTGCCAACATGCAAAGCCTCTATTGTACAAAGTAGGTGATCTGAGCCTCACCCCCTATATAAGGAGATGAGCAGCCACCTAACAAGGGTACTTTGTTTTGCTCTGACTGACACACCTCACCTCCCCTCTGACTGCCTGTGCAAGCAGCTATATCTAAGCCCAGCCCAAACTTAGTGCTCAATGCTAGAACAGAAACCTTGGAAGATTCTATCTGCCTTCCATTCTCTCTAAAAGGACCTGCTGCCTTCCTATAATTATCAGTCTCTAGGCTGAAACTGACTCTTCCAAAGATACCTGGTCCACATCTGGAAACCCACATTTCTTCCAGTGTCAGTGCCACTCTACCACACTGCATTTCTTTAACAAAAACACCTCCCGTCACAGTTTACTAAGCACCTTCATTCATGTTATATCAGTCTCCAGAGCATATCATTACTGAGAGAGCAGTTTCCACTCTATCCCTCCACTATCTGCTCTCTCCATTTCTACTCTTTAGATGATTGCTAAAAAGAAGAGAGAGAGAGAGAGAGAGAGAGAGAGAAACAAAAGAAAGGCAACAGGCATGTATTTGGAGAGATTGAGGTTCTGGGTAAGGTAAGCCTGGAGCGGCTCGTCTTGCGCAGAGATCTGGCCGTAGCTTGCACCGTATCGGACCTCGGCTCTCCTCCCACCTCTAAACTGCGGGCACTTTTCATGAACGGAAAGTCCTCACCTGTTTGAATCACCAGGAATTTGTATTTCTTTTTTCTTTGCTTCCATAGCGTATGATGCATCTATTAAAATAGTATTTCTTACCTTGCCCCTTATCATAGTCATATGCTTATATCTCACCTTCCCTACTAATTTTCTGAGTCCCTTCTACAACTGCCAGGTACAGCATCACTAATTCAGGTGTTATCACCCCTGTTTTGCAGATATGAAAATGTTAACCTCAGAAAGGTTACCCAATTTTTCCTGTACAACATAATGGATTAGGGGCAGTGCAAACACTAGCCTGAAAACAGAATGCAGTAGTCATGGATACCATGGGTTCTGGAATCTCTCTGCCTGGGTTCAAATTCTAGCTCTGTACTCAATAAGCAGTGTGATCATGGTGAGTTTTTAACCTCTCTGTGCTTCATTTTCTTCATCTGTAAAATGAATATGATAGCGCCTACTTCCTAAAGTTGTTGTGAGAATCAAGTGAGTTATTGCTTGGAAAAAGATTAGAAATATGGTGGCACATAGAATGCACCCACTAAATCTTGGGTATGTTTGTCCACCTTTCTCCTTGTTCATACACAGGCACCAAAGCAGCCTTCGGGCTCCAGACTCTGACACCTGCAGGCTCTGCACATCACCTTTTCCCACCTCATCTCTCTCCCTCTCCTCCTGACACCCTACTTCTCACCCTCCAGAACTCAAGGTCAATCATATCCTCACCTTCTCCACCTTGTACCTCTAAACGAAAATCCAGCTCTTCCGAGAACACAGCTTCGCCTTCTTTCCTCTCAAAGGGCTCTGTTCGCCTCTGGCCCTCCTGGGATGCATCTGCCTAGCTATCTCCCCATCTTCCCTGTGCCCTGCTTGGAGGGATCTCATGTCACATGACAAAACCACCTGCTCCCCAACTTTGTCACAGTTAATTTCGTTCCTCTTTTACCTTGAAGAATGTAGCTCCTGATAATACCTTTCTCTGACATTCTTCTTTTCTTTACTTTCTGATTTAATAAACAAATAATCTTGCTTCAAATACCTCAACCTGCACTGCTCCAGCAGCTTTTCCTCTCCTGATTCATCCAATCACCTTTGATTTCATCATTACCAAGAACTACAGTCTCCCCATACACCTAATTTCAGACATCCTGCATTCTGACCACTACTTCCTAAATTGCAGGTCTATTCGTCCAATTCCAGAGGTCATCTTACCCCTCCACCTTCGGAATTTCTGATGCATTAAATTTCCAACCCGTTCTCATCTCTAACTTCCCACATTGCCAAGGCAAATGTCATGTCAGTGTTTATGCTCTACACTTCAGTGCTCTCTCCCTCCTCCTCTCTACAACCACTTACTCTCTTGCACTCAGCTAAATCCCAATCCCATTTTGTCCAACTAAATTGGACTGCACCAGCACTGAATATTTTTTTTATTAACATATAATATATTATTTGTTTCAGGGTACAGGTCTGTGATTCATCAGTCTTACACAATTCACAGCACTCACCATAGCACATACCCTCCCCAGTGTCCATAACTGAGCCACCCCATCCTGCCCACCTCCCTCTCCTCCAGCAACCCTCAGTTTGTTTCCTGAGATTAATAGTCTCTTATGGTTTGTCTCCCTCTCTGGTTTTGTCTTGTTTCATTTGTCCCTCCCATCCCCTATGATTCTCTTTTTCTCAAACTCCTCATATCAGTCAGATCATATAATAATTGTCTTTCTCTGATTGACTTATTTTGCATAGCATAATACCATCTAGTTCCATCCACGTCATTACAAATGGCAAGATTTGGGGTTTTATTGATGGCTCCATAATATTCCATTGGGTATATATACACCACATCTTTTTTTTTTTAATTTGTTTATTTTCAGAGGAACAGTATTCATTATTTTTTCACCACACCCAGTGCTCCATGCAATCTGTGCCCTCTATAATATCCACCACCTGGCACCCCAACCTCCCACCCCCCCACCACTTCAGACCCCTCAGAATGTTTTTCAGAGTCCATAGTCTCTCATGACTCACCTCCCCTTCCAATTTACCCCAACTCCCTTCTCCTCTCTAACACCCATTGTCCTCCATGATATTTGTTATGCTCCACAGATAAATGAAGCCATATGATAATTGACTCTCTCTGCTTGACTTATTTCACTCAGCATAATCTCTTCCAGTCCCGTCCATGTTGCTACAAAAGTTGGGTATTCATCCTTTCTGATGGAGGCATAATACTCCATAGTGTATATGGACCACATCTTCCTTATCCATTCGTCCGTTGAAGGGCATCTTGGTTCTTTCCACAGTTTGGCGACCGTGTTTATTGCTGCTATAAACATTGGGGTACAGATGGCCCTTCTTTTCACTACATCTGTATCTTTGGGGTAAATACCCAGGAGTGCAATGGCAGGGTCATAGGGAAGTTCTATTTTTAATTTCTTGAGGAATCTCCACACTGTTCTCCAAAAAGGCTGCACCAACTTGCATTCCCACCAACAGTGTAAGAGGGTTCCCCTTTCTCCACATCCTCTCCAACTCATGTTGTTTCCTGTTTTGCTAATTTTGGACATTCTAACTGGTGTAAGGTAATATCTCAATGTGGTTTTAATTTGAATCTCCCTGAGGGCTAGTGATGGTGAACATTTTTTCATGTGTCTGATAGCCATTTGTATGTCTTGATTGGAGAAGTGTCTGTCCATATCTTCTGCCCATTTTTTGATATGTTTGCCTGTTTCGTGTGTGTTGAGTTTGTCCTCAAAGTTCATTATAGATCCTGGATATCAACCTTTTGTCTGTACTGTCATTTGCAAATATCTTCTCCCATTCAGTGGGTTGCCTCTTTGTTTTTTTGACTGTTTCCTTTGCTGTGCAGAAGCTTTTGATTTTGATGAAGTCCCAAAAGTTGATTTTCGCTTTTGTTTCCTTTGCCTTTGGAGACATATCTTGAAAGAAGTTGCTGTGGCTGATATCGAAGAGATTACTGCCTATGTTCTCCTCTAGGATTCTGATGGATTCCTGTCTCACATTGAGGTCTTTTATCCATGTTGAGTTTATCTTTGTGTACGGTGTAAGAGAATGGTCGAGTTTCACCCTTCTACATATAGCTGCCCAGTTTTCCCAGCACCATTTATTGAAGAGACTGTCTTTTTTCCACTGTATATTTTTTCCTGTTTTGTCGAATATTAATTGACCGTAGAGTTGAGGGTCCATATCTGGGCTTTCTACTCTGTTCCACTGGTCTATGTCTGTTTTTATGCCAGTACCATGCTGTCTTGGTGATCACAGCTTTGTAATAAAGCTTGAAATCAGGTAACGTGATGCCCCCAGCTTTATTTTTGTTTTTCAACATTTCCTTAGCGATTCAGGGTCTCTTCTGATTCCATACAAATTTTTGGATTATTTGCTCCAGCTCTTTGAAGAATACCGGTGGAATTTTGATCGGAATGGCATTAAAAGTATAGATTGCTCTAGGCAGTATAGACATTTAAACAATGTTTATTCTTCCGATCCAAGAGCATGGAATGGTCTTCCATCTTTTTGTGTCTTCTTCAATTTCTTTCATGAGTGTTCTGTAGTTCCTCAAGTACAGATCCTTTACCTCTTTGGTTAGGTTTATTCCCAGGTATCTTATGGTTCTTGGTGCTATAGTAAATGGAATCGATTCTCTAATTTCCCTTTCTGTATTTTCATTGTTAGTGTATAAGAAAGCCACTGATTTCTGCACATTGACTTTGTATCCTGCCACGTTGCTGAATTGCTGTATGAGTTCTATTAGTTTGGGGGTGGAGTCTTTTGGGTTTTCCATATAAAGAATCATGTCATCTGTGAAGAGAGAGAGTTTGACTTCCTCATTGCCAATTTGGATACCTTTTATTTCTCTTTGTTGTCTGATTGCTGTTGCTAGGACTTCTAATACTATGTTGAACAAGAGTGGTGAAAGGGGGCATCCTTGTCTTGTTCCTGATCTCAACGGGAAGGCTGCAAGCTACACCACGTCTTCTTTATCCATTCATCAGTTGATGGACATCTAGGTTCTATCCATAGTTTGGCTATTGTGGACATTGCTGCTATAAACATTCAGGTGCACGTGCCCCTTCGGATCACTACGTTTGTATCTTCAGGGTAAATAACCAGTAGTGCAATTGCTGGGTTGTAGGGTAGCTCAATTTTAACTTTATGAGGAAGCTCTGTACTGTTTTCCAGAGTGGCTTCACCAGCTTTATTCCCACCAACAGTATAAAAGGGTTCCCTTTCCTCTGTATCCTCGTGAACACCTGTCATTTCCTGACTGGTTAATTTTAGCCATTCTGACTGGTGTGAGGTTGTACCTCATTAAGTTTTTGATTTGTATTTCCCTGATGCCAAGTGATGTTGAGCACTTTTTTATGTGTCTGTTGGTCATATGGATGTCTCCTTTAGAGAAATGTCTGTTCATGTCTTCTGCCCATTTCTTGATTGGATTATTTATTCTTTGAGTGTTGAGTTTGACAAGTCCTTTATAGATTTTGGATACTAGCGCTTTATCTGATATGTCATTTGCAAATATCTTCTGTCATTCTGTCAGTTGTCTTTTGGTTTTGTTGACTGTTTCCTTTGCTGTGCAAAAGCTTTTTATCTTGATGATGTCCCAATAGTTCATTTTTGCCCTTGCTTCCCTTGCTTTTGGCAGTTGGTCTAGGAAGAAGTTGCTGCAGCTGAGGTCAAAGAGATTGCTGCCTATGTTCTCCTCAAGGATTTTGATGGATTCCTTTCTCACATTAATTGAAGATTAATTGACCATAGAATTGAGGGTCCATTTCTCGGCTCTTTATTCTGTTCCATGGATCTATATGTCTGTTTTTGTGCCACTACTGTACTGTCTTGATGATTACAGCTTTGTAATAGAGCTTGAAGTCTGGAATTGTAGTGCCACCAACTTTGGTTTTCTTTTTCAACATTCCTCTGGCTATTTTGGGGTCTTTTCTGGTACTATACAAATTTTAGGATTATTTGTTCCATGTATTTGAAAAAAAAAAAAAGTTGGTGGTATTTGGATAGGGATTGCATTAAAAGGTGGTATGGACATTTTCACAGTATTTGTTCTTCCAACCCAGGTGCATGGAACATTTTTCTATTTCTTTGTGGCTTCCTTGATTTCTTTTATGACTATTCCTTATAGTTTTCTGAGTACAGAAAACTATATTCTTTGGTTAGATTTATTCCTAGGTATCTTAAACTTTTGGGTGCAGTTGTAAATAGGAAAGACTCCTTAATTTCTCTCTCTTCTGTCTTGCAGCTGGTGTATAGAAATGCAACTGATTTCTGTGCATTGATTCTATATCCTGCCACTTTACTGTTCCCTGTATGAGTTCTACCAGTTTTGGATACATAAAGTATCGTAGGATACATAAAGTATCATATCATCTGCAAAGAGTGAAAGTTTGACTTCTTTGATGATTCAGGTGCCTTTTATTTCATTTTGTTGCCTGATTGCTTAGGCTAGGACTTCTAGCTCTATGTTGAATAACCGTGCTGATAGTGGACATCCCTGCCATGTTCTTGGCATTAGAGGAAAAGCCCTGTTTTTCTCCATTGCGAATGATATTCACTGTGGGTTTTTCATAGACAGCTTTTATGATATTGAGGTAGGTAAACTCTATCCCTACACTATGAAGAGTTTTGATCAAGAAAGGATGCTGTACTTGTCAAATGCTTTTTCAGCATCTATTGAAAGTATCATATGGTTCTTATTCTTTCTTTTAATGTATTATATCACATTGATTGAATATGGATGTTGAACCAAACTTGCAGCCCACAAATAAATCCCACTTGGTGGTTGTAAGTAATCCTTTTAATGTACTGTTGGCTAGTATTTTGGTGAGATTTTTTGCATCCATGTTCGTCAGGGATATTGGTCTCTAATTCTCCTTTTTGATGGGATCTTTTTTCTTGTTTGGGGATCAGGTAATGCTGGCTTAATAAAATGAATTTGGAAGTTTTCCTTCCATTTCTATTTTTTGGAACAGTTTCAGGAGAATAGATATTAATTCTTCTTTAAATGTTTGGTAGAATTCCCCTGGGAAGCCATCTGGCCCTGTGCTGTTGTTTGTTGGAAGATTTTTGATTACTGCTTCAAACTCCTTACTGGTTATGGGTCTGTTCAGGTTTCCTATTTCTTCCTGGTTCAGTTTTGGTAGTTTATATGTCTCTAGGAATGCATCTATTTCTTCCAGATTGTCTAATTTGCTGGTGTGTGGTTCCTCATAATATGTTCTTAAAATTGTTTGTATTTCTTTGGGGTGTCAGTTGTGATCTCTCCTCTTTCATTCCTGATTTTATTAATTTGGGTCCATTCTCTTCTTTTTGATAAGTCTGGCCAGGGGGATATCAATCTTATTAATTCTTTCAAAGAACCAGCTCCTAGTTTCATTGATCTGATCTACTGTTCTTTTGGTTTCTATTTTATTGATTTCTACTCTGATTTTTATTTCTCTTCTTCTGTTGAGTCTAGGCTTTCTTTGCTGTTCGTTCTCCAGTTTCTTTAGGTCTAGGGTTAGGTTGTGTATTTGAGACCTTTCTTGTTTCTTGAGAAAGACTTTTATTGCTATATACTTTCTTCTTAGGACTGCCTTTGCTGCATCCCAAAGATTTTGAACAGCTGTGTTTTCATTTTCATTTGTTTCTGTGAGGTTTTTTTTTTTTTTAAATTTTTTAATTTCCTGGTTGACCCATTCATTCCTTAATAGGATGCTTCTTAGCTTTCATGTATTTGAGTTCTTTCCAACTTTCCTCTTATGGTTGAGTTCTAGTTTTATGGTCTGAAAATATGCAGGAAATGATCCCAATCTTTTGGTACTGGCTGACATCTGATTTGTGACCCAGGCTGCATATTTTTCTCATTTAGTGCTCTGAATATATCATGCCTGTCCCTTCTGGCCTGCCAGGTCTCTGTGGATCTTCTGGGGGAGGGACCTGTTGCAGTGATTCTCAAATATCTTTGCCTGAGGTGGAATTGCTCTGCCCTTGCCAGGGGCCAGGCTAAGCATCATGATCATGTTTACTCTCAGTAGCTTTTGTTCCCTGAAAGTTTTCTGTACAGCTTTGGAGGATGAGAATGAAAATGGTGGCCTCCCAATCTCTGGCCCCAGAGCAGCCAAGAGCTCAGGACCCCCCTCCTCTTCAGTGAACCCTCAGAGAAAAGCAGTCAATCACTCCTGTCTCCCTGGTCTCTGGCTGTGCTCTGTGTTTACCCAGCCTGTGACTGAGCATTTCTATCTCTGGCCACACAGCCCTGTTTGGAGACTCCAAACCCAGCATATTCCTGCAGTGCACTCCCATGCCACTGGCTTCCTGGTGGAGGAAGGGGGAATCTCACCAGATCTGATATTTGTGGGTCCCTGCTTGAAGAGTAGTGGTCTGACTATGCCTTGGATCATGGTTTATGGCAACCCTGAGCTGAGAATCCACTCCACATCTACATCTTTGCAACCAGCTTCCCTGCTCTGATACCTAGGAGCTCTGCCAGATTCAGGTACCACTGGTCTTTTTGTGATCCTGAGGGTCCTGAGACCACAGCATCCCAGTAAGGGCTCCACCCCCTGCTTAGCTACTAGAGCAACATCCCTCTGCACAGAGCAGACTTCTAAAAGTTCTGATTTCATGCTCTGCTGCTCTCTTACTTGCCAGGAGCTGCTTATAGAAGCTCCCTTCTCCCACAGTCTATCTTCCCAAATATTCCCTCAGATTCACTTCTTCAAACATACTATCTTCCAGAAGGTGGTCACTTTTCTGTTCATAGAATTGCTGCGATTCTTTTTTTCAATCTCCTGTTGAGTTTGTAGGTGTTCAGAATGGTTTGATAACTAGCTAAATTCCTGGAACCAGATGAAATTTAGGTCTCCCACTCCTCTGTCATCTTGTTCCACCCTCTTGTACTGAATATGTTTAAGAAAAATGTACAACTGCACTGGCAACCAAGAAGGCCTGGGATCCTGGACCAGCATTCATAGTTATGGTATACTAGCACATTCTCCTGCTCTGTTAGATGGCTTTGTCATGCATTCTCATCTTTAATGGTGGACAGCACCTCACCAGTCCTCACTCTTAATGATGACCTTGTTTCTATATGATTAAGAAATTTGAAAAAATAGGAAAAGAACAGCCACAGGCTTCTACTATCCATCTATCTGCCTTCCTGCATTTGTGTATATACCACTTCCTTCTCTCCTGATGCTATGAGTGACTGTGCTCCTGTCTAAAGCCAACATTCTGCTGGCCCATTTGATCCATTCCTCCTCATCTATTCAAGGATGGTGCTCTAGCAATTTCCCCCTCTTTCTCTTGCAGCACCAATTTTTCTCACTCTACTGGATTTTTTCCTTCAACACACAACATGTAGTTGTTTTTCCTATTTAAAAAAATCCCTCGACCATGCTTCTTCCTCTGGTTTTTCTCCATTTCTCTTTCTTTAGAGCAAAGCTCCTTGAAAAGCTTGTCTGTGCCTATCACCAAATGTGTATCTCCTCTCATTCTATCTTGAAATGATTCTACTTCCATGTCCTCTCCTATCTTTCCAACAACCCCGATTAAGGCTACCAGTATCATCCATTGCTAAAGCCAATGTCAATTTTCAGTCCTTACTTTCTTAATTATCACTAGTATTTTACACTGGTGATCACTTTGTCCTCCTTAGACACTTTTCTTAGCATGGCTCTATGGATCACACACCCACCTGTTTTCCAACAACATTCTGACCATCCCTTGTCAGTTTCTGGCTTTTGGTCCTACCTTGCTCCACCTCTAAACTCAGACCCAGGGGTCTGACTTAGGTCTCTTTTCTGGTTACTCCCACTGCCTAGGTTTGATCATCCAGTGTCTGGCTTTCAATATCATCTCTGTGCTAAGGACTCCAGTTTCATATCTTTAGCCCTGCACTTTGCTCCAAGCTCAACTCATTTATCACACAGCCTGGTAAATAGTCCCATAAGAATGTCTAAGAGATATCCAACACCTAATATGCTTAAAACCATGCTTTCAATGTGAAAACTTTTCTTCCCACTTTCTTCTCAGTATCAGTTAATGCAACTTTATCCTTTCAATTGTAAGAATAAAAATACTGGAGTTATCCTTGATATTTCCCTCTTCATCATCCTACATCTAATCCTTTAGTAAATACAGTCACCATCACTTTGTATGTACAGAGAATCTCTCCACTCTGGATTCCCCTTCCACCATGCTACTATAGGACCCATTATATATCCATGCTGGATTACAGCAAGACATACTGGTCCTACTTCCTTCTCTCCCCTTGTCACCCACAGTCTATCAGTGTAGCTGATATAGTTCAGTGTAGCTATCAGAGCAACATTAAAAAGACCAGATCATTTTAACTCTCTGCTGAAATCCTCCACTGAGCTCCAGCTCAGTCCAGGTGACCTCAAGAGGCCTAGCTCTGACCTGCCAGGCCCACATAGTCTGCCCTCCCCCTACCTCTATGACATCCCTGTTGTCAGTCCTGCTCACTCTGCTCTAGTCACACTGGTCACTTTACTGCTCCTGAGTCAGCATGGGTATTCTCCTACCTTCAGACCTATTCACTACTGTCCCTGCCACCTCCTCTCCCCACCTGGAAAGCTTTCCTCCAAAACCTGCTGAGTTCCTTGAAATCTTTGCCTAAATTTCATATCATCAGTAAGAATTTCTCTGGACATCCTATCTAAAACTTCAACCCTCTTTGAGTTCCTCTTTTTTATTTTCTCCTAGGCACTGCTTCCTTTCTAGCATAATATATATTTTATTTATTTATTACTGTCTTCCAGACTGTGCTCTGTGAGGGAGAGGAGTTTTGTCTGTTTTGTTTCCTGCCTGACACAATAGGTGATAATAGGTGCACAATGAGCAGTGGCTAAATAAATAACAGATAGCCATTATTATCTGTTTGATACAACCAGACTAGAGTTCTTGATTTATACCACTGCCAGTACACAGCACACACACACACACACACACACACAGGTGCACACACTCCTGACTTATTGCCTAGTATTCTTCAATCAAATTAGGAAGCTGGGATTCATCCTCAGTCCCCCTCTTCCTATGGCCCCCAGATCCAATCCACCACAGGCCTGGTTACTCGATTTTCAACATGCACCCCAACTATAGCTCCTGAATCCATCCTTTGCTCCTCTTTACCCCACCTCCCTCTAGCCTGCTGAAATGGCTCTTCACTGCCTCTCTTCGGTGCCTCCTCCACATTCCCCTGCCTCACTCTTCTCGAACTTTGGCCTCCCATCTGTTCCCACCCAGCTTCTCCAGCATATGTACATGTCTTTCCCCTGAACTCTTCCCCAGTCTTTGGCTGGTGGGCTTTTCCCCCTCATGTCCCAGTTAAATCTCTTCAGAATTCCTTCAGTGACCACCCAGACCATCCTGTCAAAAGTGGCTCCCATGTCCCACCCATTCACTCCCTCCAACTATTCCCTTCACGTAAATTATTTCTCTCCAAACATTTATCAAATTGCAATTACTAATTTCTTTATATGCATGTTTCTTTTTTACATCCCCATTGAGAGTGTGACCTCCTTAGAGGCAGAGAAAGAGTAAGGAATAAGCAAACAGTAGACCCCAAAATGCATGAAGGGATACATGAAAGTGAGTTTGGATCCACTGCAGTCTCTGAAGCCATCAGCTGTCCCTCTCTGCCCCTAGAAACAGGTGTTGTACAGAAGCAGTGATGAGGACTAAATAAGACCTAAAACATCTGGCTGCCAAAGCGGAGTGATCTTGCTTCTGCTCTTCTTAGCCCGTCCTTGGTCTTTCTCGGGAGCAATTTCTCTATCTCAGTTTTGTGGGAGTGAGGGGACTCCTCTCCATCAAGCAGCATCATTTCAGACAATGTTATTTGAAAGGGCTTAAGAAGCAAGAAATAACTCATCCCAAAATAACCCTTACTTGGCTTCCAGCTGCTCTGAACAGCTGGATGCTTTTTCTGAGCCAGATAGCTTCTGTTGGGAAGCTAATAAGATGGGGAGAAACCAAACACATTGAGATATGCTAAATGGGGTCATTGTTGTTAATTCCCTTAGGAAGATAAATGACACTGGCTTTCTCCATGCAGATTTTCAGCAAAAAGTTTTAAACTCTGTGCTTAGCATTGGGCTGACTATGATAAAAAATCATGAGTACCCATTGTCATGAAATTTATAAACTAGATGTGCTGAGAAAAATGGCACACTTTAGATAATTAGCAAACAATATGATGGAACATAATTAAGCACTAACTAGTGTCATTCAAGTTCAGAAAGGATTGAGGGCTAGAGTCCTTGAAAATGGCTTCTTGGAGGCGTTTCAAGCTACATTTTGAAGGGTATGGAAAGTTAAAGTAAAGGAAAGCCATCCAGAAAGAAAAACATTTGAATAGTCTCGTAGGTGGACATGTACCTGGGGTGGTACAATTCACCTGATCAAATTTAGCAGTGTCTGGAGGGGAGGTTCTAGAACCCAGGTATCTAAGTGGGTCTCACATATACCACTTACACAGCATTAGCATAAAAGTCCTTAACCTCTTGGAGTCTTTTGCCTCATCTGTCAAATAGAAGAAGTACTACCTGTAGTCCTTCCTTACATACCTCAGAGAGCCCTAGTGGGCTCAGAGGAAGAGCTGGTGTCAAAGGGTTGTGCTTGCAGGGGACACACAGGATGTGAGGCAGCTGTGGGCATGGGGCCAGCCCACCCACAGCTTGAAAGCCAAACTGAGACTTAGAACGTTTGCCTTGGGAAACCAGGGAAGGCCTCTCAGCTTAGATGTAACAAGACGTATACTTGATGGAAATACATTTCCTTTTTCATGTTGACTATAAGATGGCTGGCAACCCAGGGCCACATGCTAGCAAGCAGCAGCAGCTTCCTGTTCAACAAGTGAGACATTTTATAAAGGGCATCACCCCAAAATTGAAAAGGCATCTGGTGCTCTTTCAAGAAAACTATTATGCTCTAAAGTTACATTTTTTTTTTTTTTTTCCCCCTGCTCCCTGGCTTTCTTATAGTGTTGTCTCTGGAAACAGGAGTTTGGCAACTTTCTGTGGCTAAGTCTTTGTTCCCTTCTAAATACCGCCATCTGTATTTAGAGTATGAGCAAACCACCAGTTGGTCTGGCATTTTGTTAGCCTCCAAGCAGGAAGACATGACCTTCCAGGAATGAAGCAAGCTGGGGTCTGGAGCAGGTGGGGTTAACAAGGGATCTAGCTAGCCAAAGCCAGCAGAGCGATGATAATCTGCCAGACACTCCAGCTCTCCCTGCTTTTCTGGATCTGCTTCTTGAGTCCCACAGGAGACTTTGCCCTGACACAGAATGCTGTGCCGTGGGTCCCAGCACTGTGCTGTGTAAAATGCCATATGCAGCTTCCTTAGTGAACAGAGGGCCAAATTTGGAGAAAAGTGAATCTGAGCTCAGGGCCTAGTGTTAACTGGGTAGCAGCTAATTGTCTTGAACCAGTCATCTTAGCCCCCATCTTGGGACCAAAGTTACCCCTCTCTAATAGGAGAGAATGGTCTACTTCAGCATATCTCAAATTTAATGAATTACCAATATCACCTGTGACACTTGTCTAAATGCAAGTTCCCAGGCACTATGGAAAATTCTCACTCAGTCTGTCTTAGGTATCACCTGTGATCTGTATTTTTAACATGGGCACAGAGTGAATCACACAACATTGGAACCACTGGGTCTCTGAGACCCCACATGCCCTGGTGTTCTTTGATCTTCTGGTTTTTGGTTTTTGTTTTTGTTTTGAAAGGTGGAAGGGGAGAGCAAAGGAAGAGGAGAGAGAATCCCAAACAGACTCCATGCTCAGTTCAGAGCATAGTGTGCAGGGCTCAGTCTCATAACCCTGAGATCATGACCTGAGCAGAAACCAAGAGTCAGATGCTCAACCAACTGAGCCACCCAAGTGCCCCAAATGACCCTCTGGTTTGATGCAACAGCCTATGTGGAATGAAGAAGGCAAAGAAACCTATTTCTGCTATAAAGGCCCCCTGGGCATTTTCCCACAACTTTTGCCAAGCAGAATTAATTGATTTCTGTCTGCCTTTAAATATGTGTCTGGTATTGAAGCTAGGCCTGGTATTGAAGCTAGCTGCCCTCTCATCTCTCTGTTATAGTCTGTGAGCAATTTGAGGGCAGAGGATGTGTCTTATTCATGTCCATCCACAGCAACTAGCACAGTGTCTGACATGGAGTAAACACACCACTGAATTTTGAGTGACGATGCCCTTGGTTTTGTAGGTCTGTGTTCTTCCTGTTCTTTCTACCTCCTGCTGTGTGTGACCCAGGAGACACTTGAATTAGGATCAGAATTGGCAAGCCAAACGTCTACAATTTCAGGCTTGGCCATCTCTCCGGGGCCCTAGGCACCCTAGAATCACCAAGTGCAGCATGGCCCCTAGAGGCTTAGCTATTTTCTCTCCTCCCTTCACAACCCTGGCCCAGCCTGAACCTCCACCATGGGGCCGAGTTGGACAAAGCAGGGGGCCTCTAGTCTACAGGTTCTGCTTCAACCTACCATTCTTGAGGCACGGGCAGGAAAGAAAACAGTCCTCCTCCCAGCAAATAGCTGCATTTCAGCCCCTCCACCACAGGCCTCTGCTCTGCATCTGGCTTGTCTTTTCTAGCTCAGCCTAGCCCAGCACCCTCCTCCCCAGCCAGCACTCCTCCTGAGACAGGAGTGTGTTTAAGATTCCCTGCACGGGGTGTAAGAGGTGATTCCAAGCATCTTGCTGCAGAGTGAACTAATCCTACCAGGTTAATTCTCCCCTCAGTTCATTCCATCTTATTAGAGCCGGCAGGCACCCCGCGATGCTTCATTACCTGCGCCACTCCAAGGCAAGGCTCTCTTTTAATGAGCTGAGCAACGTGGGGAGCACCCTGCTAAGCACCCCAGATGGATGCATCTGTCCTGGACAGGGGAAAGCCCTGAACCCCCAGACCTGCTCACGGGACAAAGCCCTCTGCCCACCTAATATAACTGTCGCCTCAACCATTGCACCCTGTTTTCTAAGGGAGAAAGTGCCATTTCCTCCCAGAGGTCTCATTGCGGGTGCCTTCGAAATTAGCCCCAGGAAGAAAGAAAGCAATGAAGTTTTGCATTGGTAAGTAGAGAGAGGGCGTGCGCATGAGTGTTGGTGCTGGTCTGGGGGCATGGGCTGTGTGCAGGTGAGGGCGTGGCGGCAGGGCCGGAACCAGGAGGGAGCTCCAGCACTGCGCATCTTCATCCTTCACGTGCTCTGGCCTTCCCAGCGAGCCAGCTGGCTGGGTGAGATCTCCGCTAATTAATCAAGTTCTCTCCACCTCGGTGAGTGAGAGCTCCCACCGAAAGATAAAATACTGTCACAGCTAGCAGAGGACAACCAACCGGGCACCACGGGCCAAGATGAGGTAAGGTCCATCAGGAGGGCACCATTATTTCACCGGCACGCTATGCCTTCATTCCCAGAAACCCAGGCTGCCAGAGTGCCCTTGCTTGCTCTCACTCTCCTGCTTTGTCTGACCTGCATTTTATATTCCCCATCTCTCTCTTCTCAGACTCCCTTCTCTTGCTGGGTGGCATTTAATTTGTCCCATTCCCCATGCTGAGCTTCATGAGCTTATCTCTGTGTACATTTTGGCCTTTTACTACATTTCTCAGTTTTTATTGTCCGAAGTGCAGAGGGAAAGAAAATGACCAAAAGGAGACTCTGTGTGTGTTGGTGGGGCCAGATCCTCTGAGGAAAAGGCCTTTGCATGCATTGCATAGAAGGAAAATCTTGGAGAGAGTGGACAGAGAGAAGAAAATAGCTCACTGAATACTCTTTCCAGAATAAAAGGGTCAGGGACAGAACAGGCCCTGTGAGGCAAGTAACTTTGCAGACGAAATCGAAGTAAAAATATTCCTGAAAAACAAAACCAAATGGTCTCTGGGCGCTGGCAGGAAATCAAAAAGAGTATGAGCGTATCACAGAGATATTGCACGTTCAAACCCAGACCACTGCTGTAAAGTGGATGTCACAATAAACCAAGTCAAATGAATTTTTTGGCTTCCCAATGTATATAAAAGTTATGTTTACACTATAGTCTATTAAGTGTGCACTAGCATTATGTCTAAAGAAACAATGCACAAACCTTAATTAAAAAGTACTTTATTGCTAAAAATGCTAACCATCCTCTGAGTTTTCAGCGAGTCATAATCACTGATCACAGGCCACCACAAAAAATGTAATAATAATAATCAAAAGTTTGAAATATTGTGGGACTTGCCAAAATGTAACACAGAGATACAAATGAAACAAATACTGTTGGGAAAAAATGGCTCTGATAGACATGCTTGATGCACAGTTGCCACAGACCTTCACTTTGTAAAAAATGCACTATCTGCAAAGCTCAATAAAAAGTGAAGTAGATTAAAACAAGGTATGCCTGTAGTGAGCTGTTTTACTATATCTACTAGTTCTCCATCCTGTCACTGTACCACCAAACCCCAACTTCTACATAAGTTCTAATCACTCTTTGTCCTTTAGCTACTGTTAAAGATGCCCAGAGAGTGTGCATACCAAAATGAGACCAGTTTCCAGGCAAGCTATATGACTTTTCAGTGCCTCAGTTTCTCTTTCTATAAAAGGGCTATTCCGATAATGCCCCCTTTGACATCAAGAGAATTGAAAGGATAATAGTCTTTGATGTGAAAGTACTTTGAACTAGTTGGATGTAGAACACTATTCCAACAAGGGAGTTAAGTGTTTTCTGCCACCTTTCAGGGGAACAAGGGTGAAGATCTCTGGGAAAGCTGGTGGAAAAAAATAACTTGGTTTTGAACTTGCACTGCTTCCACCAAGAAGGAAACACTGAAATCTATCCAGTTCACCATCAGCCCACAATCCTGTTCTCCAACACTCTCCGTCCCCCAAAGCTCCACATTGTCCATGCTACTCACAGCTTGTACCTTCTCCTGGCGCAGGACAGTGCTACTTAAGACCTCCGATTCTCCTTCTCTTCTCTGTGGCCTCCTGGCCTCCACTCTAGGCTCCACATCAGGAGGGATGGTTAATGGAAATGCCATGGAGACAGTGTATTACTGATTAAATTCTATGAAGAGCGGTACCTGCAAGGTTGAAGAATCCTGGTCAGCATCTGTGCTGCACCTGGGCTCTCATGAGGTTTCTGCTAGTGTGAGAAATGGCCCAGACAGAGGACACAGCAGTACTTTGAGCCATCAAATCACAGGGGAATCGAGTTGGATGGGGCTTGGGGGGCTATCCTGCCCATTCCCCTAACTGGCTCAAATCCACTACAATACAGCAGAGACAAGGTCATCCAAACTCCCAAAGGATCTCTTCTGCTGTGGGAGACACTTTTCCACCAAGTGTTCTACTCCATGATTGTTATTTGTCAGAAAAATAAGCTCAAGCCTGCCTCACCTTAACTGTTATCTGCACCAGTCCCATTCTTTCATTCTTTGACTCACTCACTCAGCAAATATATGCACATCACCTACCATGTCCCAGATACTGGTCTACAATGTCAGAGATGCCATGGTGAACAGGATATACTGATTCCCATTCTTACAGAAATCACAGTCCTGCAGAGACACGCACCAGAGAACAGGTACTCACAGTTCAGTGCTGCAAAAGAAAAAGGGCAGGGACATTTGGGGACAAATAGGAGAGATGGCAGCCAAGATATTTTTGTGGGTTATGAAGATGCGGATCAGGAAAGGTTTTCTGGGAAGAAAAACATCTAAGCGAAAACCTGATCCAAGAGTTAGCTAGTCAAAGGAGGAATTAGGGGTAGGAATGAGGTGGGGGAAATCAGTACAAGAACTGGGCCAGGGGACTTGTAGGCAAGCTGTAGAGATGATCCAAAAATGAACTAGGATGGTGACTACCAGGGTAGAGATATTCCATGAGCTGTCAAGTCCTTACAAGCAGCTCTCAAGTGTTTTCCTCACTGGGTTCCTAAGCCCTTCCCTCTCCTACCTCCATCCCAGCCTCTCTGCATATGCATGACCTTCCCCACTTGGCTCAGCTGTGGCCCAGGACCTTACATCACCTCCTCAGTTCTGGCTTGACAGCTTCTTCATGCCATTTGCTCTTCTCTATCAGATCACAGTTCTCAATGGCTCCAAAGCACCCAAACATGCCTCCTCAGGGCCGGCCCACGGAAGGGCGGGGGCGGGGTGAGGCGCGGGGGCGCGGGTTCTCAAGCATACCCAAAGTGGGTCAGAATGTGTGTACCATTGGCCCTGGTCCTCCCAGTGGGAGGCATGGAGACTAGGTCCTGCTTTTCTGTGAGAGCTTCTGAGATGTTTCAAAGCCGGTCTCATGACTCCCCCCAGAGCTCATTTTCTCCAAATTAAGAATCCCTCTCTCCTCATCCCAAATTACCATTTTTCCATGATGGCTAATAGTTCTCTGGATGAGATTTAAAATTAAAACTATCATTTTTAAAAGCAAAATGTTGTGTACCCACAAAGTGAAATATTATTCAGCCATAAAGGAACTGAAGCACTGATTCATGCTACGATGTAGAAAAACCCTGATAACATTGTGCTGAGGGAAAGAAGTCAGACACAAAAGGCCACATATTATAAGGTTTTATTTATATGAATACCCAGAATGGGCAAATTCATAGATACAGAAGGTAGATTGCTAGTTGCCAGGGGCTGGGGTGGGAGGAGGGAATTGGGAGTGACTGTTAATGGGAATGGGTTTCAGTTTGGGGTTATGGAAACGTTCTGGAACTAGACCGTGCTGATAGTTGCACATTATAAATGTACTTATGCTACTTATTTTAATATGGTTAAATTTTATGTTATGCGGATTTCACCACAATTTTTTAAAAAACTACCATTTATACAATATCTATACCTTATAAGACATTTTCATATAAGGTACAGTGTGTCTTCTACTCCTCCTTCTGCCTGGTTATCATTCCCTTTTCACAAATGAGGGAGTTAAAGTGTTGCCTGACTTGGGGTCACAAGCAGGACCTGGGGATGAGGGCACGGTCTTCTCACCCATGGTCCATATTCTTGCCACTGCACATCCACACTGAGGCCAGGACCTGGGCTGCTTGGTCGGCACACGAGGAGCAAAGCTACTGATGCATGCTCTTAGTAACAAAGGTTAAATAAAGAGGGGTTAACAGTATGGTGTGCTGGTGAAGAATTCCATTTCATTCCCTTTGCAATGGTGGCATACAAGCAGGACGTCTGCACTGGGTAAGAAGACAAACTTCTCACTTGAGAAGTAGAACAGAAGAAAAAACACCACATTACCTCTCCCTATATTCACACCCCACCCTGGAGCCAGTGGAGGAGATAATTTCCTTTCTTTAGTGAAGAGCATACTGCTAGAAAGGACAGATGTGGAAGAGCAGGTTGAGGGAGGGGAAGAAGGTGATCAGCCGGGACTTGGGTAAGGACACTAAGGGAGAGTTAGGAAGGATAGGGAAACATGTGGAAAGCAGGCAGAGGCATAACATGGGAGGGAGGGCCAGGGAGGAGATGTATTTCAGAGGGAGTGGCCTGCCCTAAAGTCCTAAGGATGAGCAGTTTGCAAAAGGATATGACCCAGGAACAGATTTCCCTTTTTACCAGATCCCCTGGGATGGGGACAAGGGCCTGCATTGTGTGGAACTGGGAACTTCCTTCAAGGAGGGTCCTTTATGACCTGACAGGCTATACATAGCTCCTGAGAGCAACCAGAACAGAGGTAGGTGAGGTGATAAAGAGAGAAAACTGAGCCAGGGCAGGACTGATAGCTGGGCTGACAGGGGTCAGCAGGGAGAACTGGAGGGCTGGAAGGGAGCCCGGCTGCTCAGGGGATACCCCACGCTCAGCCCTGGGAGGGTGGCCAGGTCCTTGCCCCTTAAGGACACACAGAGGTGGGTTTTCCTGGGCCTATCAGGGAAGAAAAGCAACATGGAGTCCCTAAGTCTTCAAGGGTCACATTATCAGTCTCTGCATAACATGACAAAATAATCAGCTAAGCACTTGCAAATGTTATCTAATTTATTCTTTATAAGAACAGGTCAGAGCACCAAAGCTTAGAATGCATAAAGAGATTTGTTCATGTGCACACATCTAAGGCCAGAGATTTGAACCCTGATCAGTCATATCAGGATCCTTTTCCTGGCCCCTATGAATTCAAGTCTTTGGGTAAAAGGCAAGGGGGTGGGGTAGTGAGCTACAGGCAAGTTTATGCTCACCGGCCTTGAGGGACTGAGTGGACAGCATAAAGGCAAAGAGCTGGAGTACAGGTCATTGTAGCTGTGGGAGGGAGCCTAGGAGAGCATTTGTCTACCATTGGCAAGCAGTCACATGCACCCACAGGCACATAGCACACTCCCTCCAGAACAAATGCTTAGAACTATTGGATTGTCCATTTCCTCCTTAGCTGGGGAGCCCTGTCTTCAGTGTGGGACCTTTTCCATAGCTGTGGCCTGATCTCAGTCTAAAGACACCTGTCTCCTGATCAAGGAGACCTGCCCCACGGGTCCCATCTCACAGATGGGAAATGGTCACTGAGGGGTCATCTAAGATACCCAAGGCCACTCAGTTGAAAAGGACAGAATCAAAACTTGGACGTAGGGCTTCTGACTCTTTCATCCATGCATTCTTCCATACAATGCTGCCTGCAGATCTCTCACTGAGAGCATTCTTGAATGCTCCTCAGGGGCGTTCCCGAGGACTAGACACAAAGCAAAACTTCTGCAAACAGCCCACGGGCATGAGCACTCTGTCTGTGTGCAGTGGTGTTGGTGGAGGTCCACTAGCAAGTCTGCTGCCTCTAATTCAAAGCCAGAGTCTCTAGTTCTATGGGCCTGGTGCCACCACCAGCATGATGTTTTGAAAACCAGCTTATGAAAGAAGATACCCAACAGGAACCACTCCTGTCTCTACTCCAAATTTAGGGACTGTGTGGGTTTGCAACCATAAGCTGTGGTTCAAAAGACTAAGTCACAGATTTTTAAATTTTATTTATTTTTAAGTAATCTCCACACCCAACATGGGGCTCAAACTCACGACATGAGATTGAGTCAGGTGCTCTATTGACTGAGCCAGCCATGTGCCCCAAAAGCTTAAGTTACAGATTTTCATACAGAATGCAATGCCAATTGTCCAGATGAATTTTTTTTTTTTTTAACTCGAATAGCCTCCCTAACACAGTGAAGATGTCTGTGCCAGGGCTGTCCTTGTCAACTGCTGCTCTGCAGAAAGCACTGCTGTCAAACCTAGAACATCTCCCTCTATCTAGATATATCAAGAAGGCATTAAACCACTTTGTGCTTCACTTTTCCCATCTGTAAAATGAATAAGAGGAACCAGATATGCATCACAAAAACTCTTGCTCTGTTGCTCTCTAGATACGTGGTCCTCACCAAAGTATTTAACTTCCCAGAGCCTATGATAAAATAGGGGAAATAACTATCACGTGTTTTTTGACTTTTGTGTCTGCCCAGCATTCATCCTCCCTTACTCTAGAAACATCACCTTTGCTTTCCTTTGGGGTCTGATGGGCCAACTCCTTGCAGAGGGTACAGGGCTTGTCTTGTGACCCAGGTCTGACCAATCAGTGGTCACCGCCACAGTGACGCATTCAGAGACAGGCCATATGCATGGAGCTCAGTTCCAGGATGTTTGTGGGAAGTCTTGAGAAGAAGAAGTCCTCTCTCCGCTGGGATCATTTGAAATAAGCGTGTCTGGGGCCACTCTAAGGAAAGAACTCATCTGAGAGGGAAGCCAACATAGAAGAACCCAGAGCCATAATAAGAAAGGAGAGGGACAAGGAAGGACGAGAGGGAAGAGGAAGACTGACAGACCACATCCCCGTGACAGGGTTGGAGGCCCTGGAACCAGCTGTGTTTGAAGCCAGTCCTAACTCTTCTACTTTTTGTTGACATAAACAAGTCAAATCAGGTTTTTGACACTAAAATAGAAGTGGTCCCTGTATAATAGGTCTGCTGTGAGGCTTGGTTAAGATAATATAAGTAAAGCACTTAGCCCAGTGCCTGGCACATAGTAAGTTCTCAATAAATAATGATAGCTATTATGGGGAGCAAATGAGATGATGGATGTAAAAACACTCAGAAAAGCATAAAGTGTTATATAAAAGTAAGGTACCTATTATATGCTTTCCTGTTCTCCAATGATCTATACCTCCCATTGCGGCTTTATTGCCCACTCTCTCATTCTCTAAATATTTCATGTGCCCAATTAGACTGTGAGCACCTCACGGTAGGGACTAAGGTTCATATTCTGTTTTAGCCATCACAGAATATAATGTGGTTGTCAAGCATACCACAGCACAGCACGGTGGTTAACAGCACAGGTTTCAGTGCCCGAACACCTGGTTTCAAATGCTGGCTCTGCCCTGGGTGACTACAGGGAGCTGATTTTGCCCCCTTCAGGTGACTACAGGGAGCTGATTTTGCCCCCTTCAGGTCCCAGTTTTCTGCTACACAAACTGGGGCCAGTGTTGGTACTTACCTCATTTAGTTGTTATGAAGATGGAATTTATTAATAGTTGTAAAGCCTGTGTAACAGAGCCTAGCTCTTACCGAGCCCCATGAATGTGTCTAAGTAAATACTTCCCAATTATTTTATTATTGTAATTCAAAAGCATTTACTGAACACTTAACGGATATACAAACCTTTCCTAATCCTGTAATGAGGACAAGCCCCTGCCTTTAAAATAATAAGAGCTATCATTTTTAGGGGCATACCCTCTGCCTTCATTTTTACTTCTAATGTTCTAATCATGTACTTTAAAGCTGGAAGGAGACAAAAGAGACTTCTCACTTTGCAGATGAGAAAAGAGAGTTCACAAAGGCTACATGATTTGTCCAAAGTGGCACAGCTTGCTAGAAACAGAGAAAGGAAGCAAATTTAGGACCCCCAGCTCCAGACTCATCATGCCCTCCTCACTACACCACACTGCCCAAGAACATGGTACACAAGCATAAGGCCAAGACTCGTGAACTCAAACAACTGCTGCCACACAAAGACTCCTTCCTTCCTTCAACAAACATTTACTTAGCAATAAAATATGTACAACTGCCAAGAAATTAGGGAAAAGGACTAGAGTGAAGCAGAACCACTCCTCACTCTGTTTTCTTGTCAAACAGGTAACCTAAGTATCTTTCTCTTTCATTTGGCAATTGGTGATTTGGCATTGATGATGTGTCAAGTCCTGGGGACGGATACAGTGTCAACAATAGGAGATAGACCTTGCCCCTATAGAGCTTAAAGTATGGTGGGTTTGGCCAAACACTGAGTGCTCAGTGTTCTTCACTGAATCAAGGAATGAATAAAGTGCCAAAGAATCCGCAGGTGGATGGATGGAGGGAAAGATGGTAGATGGGTGAGTGGGTGGGTGGGTGGGGAGACAGATGGACAGATGAATGGATGGATGATTAGATGGATGGACAGATGGACTGATGGACAAGCTTTTCAAACCCCACATGTCTTTGAGCTTTGTGCATAGGACGTTGCACAATTGTCTTCTCTTGATTTTCCCGCAAAGAATTTGGCATGTAGCATGAGAGGTGGACTCAGGAACTGCAACACCCTGACATTATGGATGAGAAAAGTGACACTCAGAGAGAGTCCTTCACCACCTTTACAAACATAGCCACCCAGTGGCGTGAGATTCCTAGTCCTGGAATGGAATCACAGCTAGGAAAGTTCAGTTTCATCCCCAGAGCTCCTCCACAGAGAAGCCTTGCTTCAGGAAGGCCACCTGCAGATTGTGCTTATCCTAGACAGTTGATCTGGCCTTTATCCCATCAGGAGAGATTAGCTCTGCGTAAGGGTTCACCCATCATCACATAGGTCTGAGAGAGGCAATTTGTAAAACTGCTACTAAAGTCCACCTGCTTGCAACAGGGTTTTGTTTTGTTTTGTTTTTTTCCCTTCCTATGACTTCTGCTCAGTTTTTCTTTAGGGAAAACATCTGTGGTTCTTATTCCACTGCTGGTTGTCTTCTATTTGTCTTCCCCCTTATACCAGTCCAGTCGTGGTCAGGTGAGGATGTCCTGGCTCGGCAGTGTGCAGCTGCGGTTTCCGCTTTCTTTCCATCTGCACCCTCTTTGCTAGTCCTATCCCTCTCTGGCCCACTTATATTCTCTGCTGCTTCTTGCCCACTTAGTATGTTGACTCGGGAAGCATCTATTCTAAGCCAAAAGTAGTGGGCCTTTTTTCCTAATTTCCTAGAGACTATATTGAAACTTCAATACCTCCAGAACCCATACCTGGGTATACCACTAGCACGACCTTCACAGCTGTTGGAAAGTATATGAGTCTTTTTGGTTTTCAACGTGATCATTTCCTGAGCTAAAGAATTCCAAACTCACCACAATAACTACTATCAAACAGGAAGCAGAGCATCCAAGTCTTGAAATTTTATTGCAAGCCACTAAGGCTAGTGTAGGATTCCTGGATGTAATTTAACTGCTGGAAGGCAATGACATTCCTTATACCCTCCCTGCAAAAGCAAAACATCAAATGACACAGGTTAAGAAATGCAAACCTAGCCACCTGCTGTGCTCTTCAAATATTTCTAACGATTTTTCTGATGCTTTGAACTGATTTAACCCAAAGTACATTTGGTCCCTAAACAGTTATTCCTTTGATTTTTAAACTGGAGTGTAATTTAATTCAGAGGCCCTGCTCTCCTATACTTCTGAATACAAGGCTGGAAGCCACAAACCTCTGTATCTAGTGGTACTTTTTTTCCTTTAGGTAAAAAATTATTGTTCATTTCTGTCCAAAGAACATGACCTTAGGGAGGAAAATGAGCAAAACTGCAAGGTCCCAGGGACAAAAAGAAATGAAACTGAATCTGAGGAAACTGGGTATGGTTTGTGGAGATATCTTATTGCCAAGCAGGAAATGTGTCCTAGTCTAAACACCTGGTCACTTGCCTTCTTCAAGATATTCCTATTCTTGGAAGTGATGAGTAGCCTTGGGGATACCAAGAAAAGTGACAAAAATGGAGGATCATTAAGGAAGACAATTAAAAAATTAGACATCCTCTTGCAGTTCTTTTCATCTCTGAACCAGCAGATAAACTACCACAATAGATTTGAGGTACACCACAAGGTGGTACAACAAAATAATCATCTCTCCTTGGGCAAGGCTGGCAGAGGCCAGGCAGGGGTACACAGCTTGAAATGAATGGAAGCATATACTGAAAAAAGAAGGGGACGCCAACTTGAATCTGTAATGTCCAGCCTCTGGTGTGATCATCATTCAACTAGCTCCATTTATTTGTACTGAAGAGCCAGTGTATTTGTTCTCGAAGCAAGAGCTTCCCTACAACCACATTCAGAACCGTTTGCCGAGTCTGTGTCCTTAAATGTTCACAGTATTTTTATCGAACATTAGGAAAGCCCTTGGTAATTTGCAGCAATTTAGTATGCTTGCTTTGCTTTTAGAAAATCCACAGCAATTCAATAAACACCCAGTCACTGTGGCTGTTAACACACACACACTATCTCCACAGCTGCCTGCCAGCTGTCACTCCAGGAAAGCGAGCCATCAGAGCCTCCCTACCGCCTCCCCTTTCTCCATGACCCTCACTCCATCCTTTCTTCTATCCAAAGTAGAAGATCAGCCCCAGAAAGCCTCTTCTCCCCACAGCTGGCCTCCCCCTCCTCTCTGGGGCATTGGGAAACCCAGGGCACACTCATGAGTGCGGTAGGCCAATTCTGTACCCCAACTTGGCCTCATTTGGTGGTTAGGGGCCATCTGTTGCATTGTCAGGGTTGAGCAAGACCCGAGAAGAAGGATCCACCTCTCCATCTGTTCTCTTTAGCACATGCTGGTTTGGATTTGCTGAACCTCGTCCCAGATGCACACATGCAAAGCCAGTAATCTGGACTCTACCACCAAAGCTTGTTTCTTCTGCAAGTTCTGAAGTTTAATTACTGGACTTTTAATTTCCTTATAACCTTGCCTTTATCTATTTTTCCCACTTGCCCTGAAGTTCTGGGGACAACCATGAAGGTTGTCCCTAAATAAATGTTCTACTTTTCACTTTTGTTTTTTTAAAGATTTTATTTATTTATTTATTTGACAGAGAGAAAGAGTGCACACATGCAGGCACAAGCAGGGGACAGGACAGAGGGAGGAGCAGGCTTCCCACTGAACAGGGAGCCTGATGCAGGATTCAATCCCAGGGTTCCAGGATCATGACCTGAACCAAAGGTAGATGCTTAATGAAATGAGCCACACAGGTACCCTTACTTTTCACTCTTCACCAAAGAAGGCTCTTGTAAAAACTAGCCAGTAAGACCCACAAGCCCATGAGATCATGTTTCTGGTAGAGACCTTCTGTTTTGGGGCTCAGACCACATCTTTTAACCCTTATCCCCATGTCTTTAGTATAAGGCCTGACATGTGATAAATACATAATAAATATGTATTGACCTTAATAAATGAAATCATTCATTATCAAACACCATTGTCTAATTACTTAGACTGTGGGGAGTAAAAAGTCTCAGTGAGTTTGCATCTTGTCCCTTCAATGAATCCAAACCCAATACCTTCTTGGAAATTTCTATCACAGCCTTAAGGATCTCTGGATTCAGGAAAACTCAGTATTGTCTCTAAAGAAGACTAAACCTCTTTGACAGTCCCTAAGTAAAAGAGCCATCCCAAGTGATGCCAAGGTCCCTCCAACAGTCAGTCACCCAGGCACCTAACAGTGTTTAACTCACCCACAGCCACCAGGTGACTAGAAACAGGCCCCTGGCAATGGTAGCCCTGTAGGTACATCCACATTTGCAGCTTCCGCCATGTTCTGCCCTTTGGCACACTTAGTACAACGACCAGGGCCTGTGTAAATCTAGTGGATCCCCCACACATCTCCAACACCCCTTGAGCAATTGCTTGTCCCTATACATGATACTAAGCCACATCTCTGCTTTCTTGCACCAGGGCTCTCTAGCACTAGATGCTGGGTAGCACCTTCTAATAGGACCACAATCTCCCATGGGGCTTGATGTGAACCACAAAGGCTGATTCAGGGGCCCTGCCCTGCCATCCTCCCCATCCCAGGCCTTCCAGGCTGGAAATCCTCACAGCCATAAATAGCTGTCAGCGAAGAACCAGCTACTTTTCTGAGCTGTGTCATGTTTTGGGTTCAATGCACTGCTTTCCAGCTGCAGATACACATTATGATTGATGCCTGTGAGGTATGCCAATGTCCCAGATGGCCCCCACCCCCAACACCATCCTCCAAAAGCACAGCCTCCTCAACAGCTGCATGTTTTCACAGCCTCCAATGAGCACTCTGCCAAGAAAGGGATGGGGCAGGAATTTTAAATGGCACTTCCTATATCCATGGCCTCGATCAGAAGTCCCTAAAACAGCAGGTTTGATAAATCATCCAAAAATCACAGCCAACTAAGAGCGGGATGAGGACAAATCCTTCACACACATATGGATTTATTAAATATTTAAAGTTGCTACATAGACCCAAAGAGCCAGGTTATTTATTTTTGCAGGGTTGATCAATCATTTGTTTCCCTAAAGAATGCCAGACCTTTAACTACTCATCTAATTATGTCTGTGCAACCACATCGCTGCTACCCTAGCACTTAATATTTTATCCACACAGCTCCCTGGCAAAATAGTGGTACCATGAGGCTGATTGTCCAAAAAGACTCCTGTCTGCTTTGAGGAATCATTGTGCCCACTCCCATGGCACTCGACCCCTCCCTGCAAATTAAGAGGAATTTCTCTTAAAGAAGAGACATGGAATGATAACTGTTTGTTTCTCTCCTTCTCGCTTCAAACGGGAGTTTTACTTTCACAAACCCCATTAAGAGTTCGACGTGGTTGCTGAAAACCGCTGCTGAGTTAAAGAGTGCCAGCGAATGACATCGGCGTACAATTTCCAGTAGCTGCACAGCTGCAAGATAAGGCCGAGTTCTTGCCTCAACTGCAGTGGTGCGGTCTGAACTGATACCAGCCCAAGCGGCAATTACCTTTCCACATATTGGGTGGCAGGAGGGATTCCATTATTTGTCAGTCTCCGTGATAATGATAAACAGGTGTTAAGTGCCTGCAGGTAGGCTGGACATGGTACCAGATACAGAAATAAGGACACTGCCTGCAAGTTGCTTCAGCCAAGGAGAGACAAGGCAATGAGTCTGTCACGGGTTTGGACTCCAGACTCATCAGAGGTCTGGCTTCCGTTTGGTAGCCAGTTATTTCCAACAGGGTCAGGGTAAAGCCTCACTCATGTGCTGTTACTGATTATTTATCTAGACTGAAGCCTACCTTTACATTGATGTGGGTGGGGGGGAATTGGTGGAGAGGCATTCTGTGCAAAATAATGAACAAATAAGAGGCGAAAGAATGTTACTATGGTGGGAGAGCCAAGCTGATTTAAATACTAAGCAATAGGCACTCACATACACACCAGTAATGTCCTAATTCTTTGGGTCAAGTGGAATCGTTAGATACTGTGTGTTCAAGTCCAGAAGCAGAGTTCTTTGTTTCATTCAACCTGGAAGGGGTATTTTGGATCTCACGGGTCATTTTACAGATAAGGAAATTGAGGCTGAGTGAGTAAAAAGACTTTCCCAGAATATCTGAATGTCTCCATGATGCTCATTACTCGTGTTTAATGTCCCAATCATAGGAATAAAGGAAACTGAGTCCTTGGAAGCCAGTTTGAGATAGGTCTGATACACACATACATGCACACTTATTCCCACACCAACTGTGCCTTTCCCCTGGACGTATAACTTAAGCAGGCATTCCCAGCTGTGAGCATAATCATCTGCCCTAGATAGACTCATAAGTTAATTAAACGATCTGGATTAGGGGGAAAAAACTACAGGATGGAAATTCACTACACTACCTGTGAAAGTATATAGTGAGGCTCTAAGAGACTCAGTATAAAATGAAGGCATAAAGACCTAGTGAATGTAACCAGTAATGGTGAAGGTGGGAAGACATCCCAGCACTGCTGGCCAGAACTTGGCCAGATATCTTGGCCACCACCATACCACCCTGATTTCTCCCCTGGACTGTAGAGATAAGCCCTAAAATGGTTTCTCTGCTTCTACTCTTACCCACCATCCCACATCCCATTCTAATTCATTCTTGGTGAAGGAGTCAGAACTTCTCAAACATAAACCAGATCATGTCATTCTTCTACTGAAAGCCTTCCAGTGGCTTCTTATTACACTTGGAATAAGTCTTTACCAGGCCTCCCGGACTGTTCATGATCTGGCCTCTGAGAACCTCACCAAACTCATCAATAGCCTTGCTCCCCTGTACCCTCCTGGCTCCAGTCCCTTTCCCAGTTCCTTAAGCACCCCTGAAGAGGCTGTGTCACAGGGCTTTGCCCCTGGCCATTTCTTTCCCAGTAACACTCTTTTAAGAACATACCTCTGACCACCCTACTACCCTCTCCCATTTTCTTTCACATCACTTATCATTCTGAATTACATTGTTTACTTATATATTTATTATCAGTTTCCCTGTAAAGTGTTTCTTTAAGATTTTATTTATTTATTTGACAGAGAGAGATCACAAGTAGGCAGAGAGGCAGGCAGAGAGAGAGAGAGAAGGAAGCAGGCTCCCTGCTGAGCAGAGAGCTCGATGTGGGACTCGATCCCAGGACCCTGAGATCATGACTTGAGCTGAAGGCAGAGGCTTAACCCACTGAGCCACCCAGGAGCCCCTGTAAAGTGTTTCTGGCATAAAGTGTTTCTGTAAAGTGGTTCTGGACTGGCAGGGAGAGAACACACAGGCACAATGGAGTCAGGTTAAGTTGTTTCAAATTCCACCTTCTTGGAACAGAAATGGCCCCCCAGAGAGGTAGCAGATGAGGGGTCTGGCAGCTTTCGATAACATGCTCCCTGCAGATATGGAGAGCTTGGAGCTCCATACTCCCTAGCTGAGAGTCTCAGTGCTTGCTGCTCTCCACTCTTATACTCAGAGCTTCTCCCACTATTTAAGAGGCATCTGTAGTTCTAGAAACCATTTACAAAGTCAAGATCTCCTGATTCTTCAGATGGGCTCATTTTTGGCAGGACCACATGCACACTGGGGTAGAGAGAGTAGACTTACAGCCCACAAATTTCTATCTTCAACTTTTCAACATCTGGAAAGTGCATTTTCCTCACATTTTTCTAAAAAGTAAGGTCCAGAAGAGACAAGGACTCTGTCTAGGTTGTTATTCCCAGTATCTACAAAAGACTCCCTAAACCAGGGTCATGTGCTAAGTACGTATGCAGTCAATTTTCACTAAATGAATTGAAAATTGGTAAAGATAGTCACAAATGAAGTCTACTAAATCAGACAATTCATTCTGGCCTTCTCTTCAGTTAGGTTAATTTAGTAAGATTTATAATAAGTGGCTTCTCTCCTCCTCTGAGTAAACCCCATAATAGTTCCTAATTCATTGACTGATTTACTTTGTGCCTGAAGTCACCACAGATTTGCAGGAAGTTCAAAATAATTGAGGAATTGGGGGTGAGGAGAAAAGAGGGATGAGAATATAATGAATTACAGTGGCAATTAGTTTACAGAAATACATATAAAATGGACCCATCTGGGGCGCAGGTCAGCTGCACACTTGGCTCCATGTTTCCTAGTAGCCAAAGCGAATATTATGCATCCAAACACCACCAGCCTGCTCCTCTTTTCCAGCAGGGCCTAGCAGTGCCCTCCTGGGTCGGTGCCATCTGCTCTGCCCCCAATGTGGGTAGGTATGGCTGTCTGTATTTCTCTAGTTGGCGATCATGACACATTTTTTTTCTTTTTCAAAAATGGGAAGGGGCTTATTGTTTTTCTCATTTATCTTTTCTCTTCACCCAAAAGTCCTCAATTTCAAGCCTATTCACATGTTTTTGAATGGGAGGTTCCTACAAATCTTTGGTGACGTGTCATACAGAACAAAGCAGTCAATGATTTCCACCGCTTTGTTTTAATCTGTTTTTAATATCAAGACGAACTTCCTTGCCAAAGATGAAGGCCTAACCTAGCTTCTGAACTTTTAAAACTGAACTGTCTGAATGAATAGGTCCACTCATTTATTCCATTTACCATGATGCACTGTGTGGTTACCCAGTGG